>NW_019101569.1:1069952-1235416 GCF_001856785.1 Myzus persicae
AAAAAAAAAACAAAAAAAATGAAAATGAAAATTTAATCCAATATTTGTTTGGGTGAAAGGGAGGGGCACAAATACAATTATTTTCAATGGGCGCTACCATACCTAAATACTGCCTTCACTAAATACGCCTTAGATTTCTACAAAATATTTTGTCATTTGGTTCTGTTTCATATTTGATACTATTAATTAATTTGAAGTAAAATAGAGAACGAGTAAAGCCCCTCTAAGTTATATTTAAATTTTAAACGTAACAATGAAACACTCCGATAAAAAAATGTTAGCTTCTAGTCTGCATGCGCCTCCACACAGAGTTGATGCGGATCGCTGTGTTTATCATCGCGTATATAGCTATAACGCAAAAAAGCGGAAAACGTGGTTGGTTTTCGAAGAGTACCTATAATAATACAATATCTGGAATATCATGGATGTGAGCGTTTGTGTGGACCTACATATACAGGAGGAGATATTGTCAATGGCATAGTTATACGAATTTGGGGTGTGCGATGAAAAAATATCTCAAAAAAAAAAAACTAACTTTGCACTGTACCGTTCATGGTTGGCCCAAAATTGTATTTTTTTTTCTATACACATCTATAGTACTGTCATATATATACGAACAAACAAAATATAATACAATAAATTTATTTAATAGTATATATTGTACCCGGAGAGGGCGGAAAGTGAGCTATTTCAGTCGCGGACGACGTAAAGCAGTGTGGCAGGTGCAGTCGAGGGCTGCATTTCGCCTGGGACTGGAAATTGCCTTTCCTCACGAGCAAAATACTATATAACGATATTACGGTAATCCATAATGGCATAATGAACCGTTCTTGCCATTCTCGGTATAAAATAGATTCGGCAAAATGATTCATATAAAACAGCACGGTAGTAAATCACCTAACAGCTATATAGTTAGTATATTATGATATATTAGACAAGACGTATCGATGGGCGGGAAAAAATGATTTAGTATCCGCACTGGACAGACAAAGGTCACTTTCGAACGAGTGACAAGAAAAAAAAAACCTTATTATACACATATATTTACTTAGCAGGTCAGAAAAATACATTTTTAAACAAATTATTAAAAAAAAAAGCTCAGGGAGGGATAATAAATCACTCCGTAAATATAAATGTCACTGAACATAGGGGATGAAGATTGGTTCACTCCACAGACACTTAGGCGAGTGCAGCAATAAACCGTAGTTGGCGTTAAATTTAGAACGAAACGCGCGACACAGATTTTAGAATAATATACATAATACCGAAGAGATTTGGCGAGTCGTAAATAGATTTTTCTCATCGCGCGGTATATAAGCTCTTCGGTTCTGGACACTTTGACATCCGTCCAGATAGCAGTCGACCGACGACATCGCCGTCGTATAAGTATAGCGCTAGCCCACATATTTTTGTAGTAAAAATACCCGCAAAGACTTTCCCTTGTATTATTATTATTATGACTATAATACGGTCGTCCAACGTGTAAAACAGCTCTATATCGACATTTTTGTGTGTGCATTAACATATTATTATGCCGTAATACTATAATCGTGTGTGTGTGTGTGTGTGTGTGTCGCGAGAGTGTATTATTATTATAAGCTTAACGGTCGCATTCCGAAAAGCTTAGTGTAGTAAAAATGTTCGAAATCTATATTATACGAAATTAAAAATATTTTTACGCCTCACTCGATCGTTAATATCACTATTACATTACTACTAATACTAGTAATATACGTATAATATGTGTACACCCCCCAAAAAAAGACCTGGTGAAATTACCTTTTCCCCCTATTCTTACCGCCCTTAACGCCCACGCGTATACGCACCCACAATATATTATTTTATACAGGGTGTTACGTCGCGGTGATTGTCTCGTATCCGTCACACAGGGTCTGACTTGAAAATAATAATAACATATATAGGACCCGGCGGAGCAAAACCTGAGACTGTGCGGCCCTTCATGATGACATTACGTATACATTTTCATAACTCATTGAATATGAAACCATCGAGTCACAAGCGCGAATAGCATTAAAATAATAAATGGTTCGTAATTAATTCATACAGCGCATGACATATGCAATTGTGCATGTATATATTGTGGGTATGGTATAACGTAGTATATGATATGTGATACCTATTTGAAATAATGAAAACTAACACTCGCTTAAATTACACAGTTGATAAAAATTTAAGAAATGACTATACTTGGAAAAATTGATTAAATTTGAAAATGTATTTAAAAATACTAACAATCTCGATGATTATTGCATACGTAGTTATTTTATTATACTTAGTTAGAGACGTTTCGCATCAATTGTTATATACTATAGTACTTCGTGGACCGCAATCTTATACATTATAATTAGATCTGACAATTTGATACCGAAATCCGTGATCGTATTACTATAATTCACACTAGAGTACACGTTAAAGTCAATAAGCGTGATAAACTGAAAACATTAAACATTAAAAGACAAGAAAAAAATGTAAAAATTTCAATCAAAATTTACTATTTATATTTTCTAAACAAAAAAAGAATACCTGAGTAAATATGGGCACGATGAATTCTTGTAGTTTTTGAAATACGGTTTCGATGAAATATCATTGCTATTGTAAAAATCCTGTGGGATTATTATAATAATTTAATGTCTAATAACTGCACCTAAAGAATTTACAGTGAATATTCAATTACTATGTGCATACCACTATGTGCATTACCACGGTTTGGTCGGCAGGTATCCGACGTCGTCGACGTGTACGAACAGGACAAACACGTCGATGCATCCTGTATAATACCATATTATATATATAGAGAGATACGTTAGAGAACAGCCGTTGACTTTACAAGCGAATCGCGGTCGTTATTATTTATTGTACGTCGGAGGGGTGATCGAGGCACACGCGATTTATCCCGCGAGCTACCCTATAACGGCCGAATCGTAAGGATTTTCAGCTTTCCTCCTCCCCCTCCGGAATCGACCCTATATACTATATTTATATATATACGATGTATACATCGCCGAGTTCCGTGTCGTACATCATCATGTCGCACGCCGAGGTAGTGATCGGACCATTCTTCTCTTACTGCGATCAATTTCAAATTTTTAAGTCTGTCAGATTTTCGATTTTCTCTCGGAAATTCTTCTGTAGTGCAGCGTAGGTATATATACAATATTATATGATGTTGAACTTTGTATAGGTTTTCGTTGTGCAATTTACTTGCAGTATTCTATAAAACTATTTTACTAAGATGCAATATACATATATCTTTTATAGAATAGGTATATAAGTTTGGTTATGAAATGGATCGTTACCGAACGCAGGGGAGAAAAACCTCCAAATAAATTCACCCAGCGATGGTGTTTTGCATATTTATATATTTTTACCATCGTACGACCACGCACCACATATTCTGATAGACGGGAAAAAAATATTATATTATACGTCATTATATGCGCATGTTATATATTATGAATTATGAATTATGATAAACGAAATCATACAAACCTACATATTATATTAGTAAAAATATTTATACTATACATGTAAATAGGGGTGGTTCAAAAAGCAAGCTCACTCCAATAATATTTATCTATCAATATTTATAATTTGTAAAATTGTTTCAAGTATACAAAAAACACAAGACCAACAAGTAACTAAATCTCAATAATTTTAAAATATCGTTTTTAAGTACCTATGGGTAGGAATGTTTAAAAATGCCAAAAACCAGGATTTGAATAAATTCGTAATTAAATGAAAAATGGGAGGGAGCAAACATGCTCGATGAATCCTATGTATAACTAATAACTATAGAATATGTCATGCGCACAGAGTCACCAATGAGTCCACGACAAACGATAAAAAAACCTTCTCGGCCGCAGAGTGGCTCTCTTGGTCCTATACTCGTATATGCGTATATAATATACTATTCATGCAAATATAAAAGGTTTACCGGGAACAATGGTTGTCGTTGGCGGCGACAGCGGCGTGTGGCTTTGAACCCGACGACGACGATAAATGGGAAATCTTGAGGAAAAAACCGCCAGTCCGTCAACGTGACGCGAATTCGGAACGAGTGCTCCGCGGAGGAGAAAATAATAATATATACAATGAGAAACTAGGTTTTGTTTTTTTTTCTTTTCTGTGCTTATACGACCGCGAAAACGACGACTGATGCTTATGTGCGCAGTGGCGTACCACCAGGAAGGGGGAGGGGGGGTGTCTTGCGTGTTAAAACGACCGTATTAATGCGAAAAATATACTTACTATATCCTATAATAGTGATAAATATTATACTACATATTTATGCATTTTTCAGTTTAAAAAAAAAAACAAAAAAAATGAAAATGAAAATTTAATCCAATATTTGTTTGGGTGAAAGGGAGGGGCACAAATACAATTATTTTCAATGGGCGCTACCATACCTAAATACTGCCTTCACTAAATACGCCTTAGATTTCTACAAAATATTTTGTCATTTGGTTCTGTTTCATATTTGATACTATTAATTAATTTGAAGTAAAATAGAGAACGAGTAAAGCCCCTCTAAGTTATATTTAAATTTTAAACGTAACAATGAAACACTCCGATAAAAAAATGTTAGCTACTAGTCTGCATGCGCCTCCACACAGAGTTGATGCGGATCGCTGTGTTTATCATCGCGTATATAGCTATAACGCAAAAAAGCGGAAAACGTGGTTGGTTTTCGAAGAGTACCTATAATAATAAAATATCTGGAATATCATGGATGTGAGCGTTTGTGTGGACCTACATATACAGGAGGAGATATTGTCAATGGCATAGTTATACGAATTTGGGGTGTGCGATGAAAAAATATCTCAAAAAAAAAAAACTAACTTTGCACTGTACCGTTCATGGTTGGCCCAAAATTGTATTTTTTTTTCTATACACATCTATAGTACTGTCATATATATACGAACAAACAAAATATAATACAATAAATTTATTTAATAGTATATATTGTACCCGGAGAGGGCGGAAAGTGAGCTATTTCAGTCGCGGACGACGTAAAGCAGTGTGGCAGGTGCAGTCGAGGGCTGCATTTCGCCTGGGACTGGAAATTGCCTTTCCTCACGAGCAAAATACTATATAACGATATTACGGTAATCCATAATGGCATAATGAACCGTTCTTGCCATTCTCGGTATAAATAGATTCGGCAAAATGATTCATATAAAACAGCACGGTAGTAAATCACCTAACAGCTATATAGTTAGTATATTATGAATTATGATATATTAGACAAGACGTATCGATGGGCGGGAAAAAATGATTTAGTATCCGCACTGGACAGACAAAGGTCACTTTCAAACGAGTGACAACAAAAGAAACCTTATTATACACATATATTTACTTAGCAGGTCAGAAAAATACATTTTTAAACAAATTATTAAAAAAAAAAGCTCAGGGAGGGATAATAAATCACTCCGTAAATATAAATGTCACTGAACATAGGGGATGAAGATTGGTTCACTCCACAGACACTTAGGCGAGTGCAGCAATAAACCGTAGTTGGCGTTAAATTTAGAACGAAACGCGCGACACAGATTTTAGAATAATATACATAATACCGAAGAGATTTGGCGAGTCGTAAATAGATTTTTCTCATCGCGCGGTATATAAGCTCTTCGGTTCTGGACACTTTGACATCCGTCCAGATAGCAGTCGACCGACGACATCGCCGTCGTATAAGTATAGCGCTAGCCCACATATTTTTGTAGTAAAAATACCCGCAAAGACTTTCCCTTGTATTATTATTATTATGACTATAATACGGTCGTCCAACGTGTAAAACAGCTCTATATCGACATTTTTGTGTGTGCATTAACATATTATTATGCCGTAATACTATAATCGTGTGTGTGTGTGTGTGTGTGTGTCGCGAGAGTGTATTATTATTATAAGCTTAACGGTCGCATTCCGAAAAGCTTAGTGTAGTAAAAATGTTCGAAATCTATATTATACGAAATTAAAAATATTTTTACGCCTCACTCGATCGTTAATATCACTATTACATTACTACTAATACTAGTAATATACGTATAATATGTGTACACCATATATATATTTATATTTATATGTATTATTTTTATTATGATTGTCAATAATAATATGCTCTTTGCATTCCTATATAATATATATGTCACCGTTTTTCACCGAAATCGACCTTCCGTTTATCATCAAGTCCATTTACCGCCAGTTTATATAGTAATAGATTTTTCCATTTTCTGCCCAAAAAATTTTGGTTTTTAGATTTTGGTAACCCCTTGTGGCTTATGGCTGCCTTATTGAAAGAATTGATATATTACGGACCAATTGATATATTTATTGTTTTCACAATCGGTACCTTTTGGACATTAATAGAAAAAGAGGAAACGTTAGCAATACATGACGTGACAATTAAGATGAAGTGTTGTTATGGCTTTATAAATTATACAATTTTATTTCATTATTTTATCAAACTTCAGCACTTAAAAAACTTACAGACGTTTTCTATGTGAATAAAATTAAAATTAATTATTTATTTCGTACATTTTTTAATTACATATTTTGTTTTGTTATAACTCATAAGTATAATGACATTATAAAATAATAATTTTTACTTAATTTGTAAGCATTATTCTTAAATTATATTATAGCTTACTTTTTTAATATGTATTATTAACTATCGATTTCCTTAAATTATTTTTGTTAAAATAAAAAATATCTTAAAATTATTACTAACTATCAATAACTCCGTATATTTTTGTAGTATAAGATACCTGTAAAATCTAAAAACTTAAATTTGTGCGGCGGACAAAGATAATATTATCTATTATTACACTCGCCAGTGTAATAATACATAATATTAAACGGACTTGTCGGGAAACGGAAGGTCGATTTTGGCGGAAAAGTGGTACACTCGTAACCTACGAGCTATACATTACACGTATTATACGCGCATCGTTGCCGACGCCATATAAAAGTTTTATCATCTTTTTAAATAAGAGCGTGAGTGAGTTTAATACGAGTCTGCGGTTTTATGTACTTTCAATCGAAATCACCCATATTATATAATATACGGCCGTAAAAAGAGTTTCGATACAAAGCTGATACCTATCCTACGTGGTTTTTTTCTACGTCGCGGTCGACGGTACAACCGTACTATATATTATATTCCATAATAATATATAATATTCCATATAATATGTATAGGTAAGTTTTAAATTTAAAAAATAATTTACCTTTCGCCGCTTCCCCTCTGTAATCGATCGTTTTTGAAATTATTATTTTATTTTTGTTCCTTATTTTACATGTTGTCACATTATTGCGTAAATAATATACCTACCAATGCATATACACTATACAGTGACAAATACGTTCAGTCAGACCTGGGAGTTCGACACGAAAGACAATAAGATTTATTTACAATGGTCGGAAACACTGCTTGCATATTTATTACTTTAACTTTTTCCTTTAAAAAAAATCACAAAATCTACAAAGGCGCGTATACACGTTTCCCAGACGTTTTGGAACAGAATCAAAATCGTGAACGAGGTCACTGCCGTCACACGTCGTATAGTGCTGTCGAAACTTGAAATGGAAACGGATCATTTCATTATATGCGTAAATAATGAATAAAACTGTTTGAAAATTCAAACACGAACTTTACGGTAAAACTTTATCCTCGTGTGTAGTAAATTAGGTACCTATATTATATTATAATATTTGCGATAAAAAACAATCGTATTACCGTTCGCAACGAACACTCGACGCAAGTATATTATTTACATGGCGCACGCGAATCGCGTATTTTTCAACGTTTTCAGAAAAATTAAAAACACAATGCCCGCACAGATAATATTCGTTCGAATACAAAAAATGTTCCTAGTTTCCTACACACAATCAATGATTACAAAAATATAAACAATCGACTATACTATTCGATGTTATTATTGTACATCAAATAATTACATTAATAGTAATAGTAATATATTTATTAAATTGCGTATTAAACTTAAGTAGGAAACTAGGAACCAAACACATTTCTAATATAAACGGCAGCGAATGATCGACAGATGCCAATAACGCAGATCAATAATAATATAATTATTGATAGGTATTATATATCATTAGATATACAACATGACGACTTTTCCGGCGTCTCTGCGGGGAGACCGTAAAAACGTTCGATAATGGCCGATTCATGATCCTATATACTGCAGCAGGTGTCAAATGTACAATAAACCAAGGTCAAAGTCGGACCATAATATATTATAATGATGAATGCACCTCTAATAAGGACCGCACAGCGTCGCACGAAGCTATTGGAAACGGTAATGTTTATATTGTAAGTAGGTATATATATTTTTTATTTTGAGCGGTAACGACGGTGTCCTCGGTGCGTAGTAAAATCCTTTTGCGCGCCAAAACGCTTCGTCACGGTGCGACGCACCGCTGCAGCCCCGGGTAAATGAAATTAATATATACAGGACGATTCCGGTAAAATACGATTGAGAACGGCATATTTTTTAGTAAAACGATCGAGAACGCTAGATTTTTATTTTCCAATGTTGCCAAATTTAAAAATACTGCTATCGAACGATAATTTGTAGATATTCATCGGATTCGCAGGATCTTATTAGTAGGTAAGTTAACTTAGATACCAGATACGAGAGAATGACGGTCATTAAAATTATAATTGAAATTCAATCAGAAACGACATTGAAAATAGCTAAGGTAGAACGGGGTAAAAAATTAGTGGGTTGGGCTCATTCTTGGCAAAATCATAGTGTGTAATAATATATACCACCAGTTCCCTTATGTATATAATATAAAAAAAAAAAAAAAAAACAGGTGTAGGATCAGTCATGCAGTGTAAAATGTACACACATTATTTCAGATAAGAAATCGACAAGAAGTCTATCCGTCATTGTTTGATTTTCAAACCAAGCACGCTCCGGTATATGTTTGCAGGTTATCTTATCTCATCGGCGTAATGACAACATAATACATTATTACTTACAACACTTACTAGTGTGTACGTGCATACATAAATAAATACATACATACATACATACATATATACATACATACATACATACATACATACATACATACATACATACATACATACATACATACATATATACATACATACATACATACATACATACATAATATATAAAATGCGTGTCCCGGTCGCGGTGAAAGCATATTATCATAGCATATTTTAAAAGTGCAGCGTCGTATAATACAGAGGTCCTTCGCACTCAGCATATATACACTAATAAAGTCACAACGTTTTCAGGACACGATACACTCAATTTCCGCGGAAGATCCATAACCGTGGTTTAATATCCCGAAATTGTCATTTTTTTCTAGTTTAATTTACCCACCACATCCCGTCAGGCGTGTGTGTATATATATAAATATCATTAAGTCTCGCGTAAGAGGGCAGTCCTGATAGAGAGGACACCCATTCCCCTAATATAATAAACACAATCAACGTATTCCGTTACTTTTTGTTTTACAAAAATGTACCTCACAAGAATGTGTTATTATTTAATTTGTTCGTTACATCAATCACGCATTATTTAAGATAAGTCCTATCTTAGTCCACGATTACCACTTACGAGCGGACCCCAATAAAAAAGCTAGGTGATGCATCGCAAGCAAGCTAATCAGTAATCAGAACATAATAACTAAAGCAATTAGGTACATATTTGTAATCAAAGACAATTATTATTGTAACTTCGGGATTGAATACATACGTTGGACGATTAATTATTTGTATACACGTGTATAAAATCATGTAAAGGTTATTGAATACATAAAAGGTATACAACATGTACTAGGTAACACGTTTATTTGTAGGAAATATGACCGTTATACATATCTCGTGATATCAGTACATTACAATATTTTATCAGTGGCTTGAAGTGGCGCGTTTGCTGCTACCAGTCGCAGAATGCGACTGTGAGTAAGTAACGGCCACAGCTACTAACTCCCGGATGGGTGACCACCCGGGTTCATAGTAGTTAAAAACCTTGCCACACATACACGTGTTTGCTACCTACCGTAACAACCCTAACAATCGTAAAAACAACCTACAGTACCAACTACCAACCTTACCCCTACCACAGTTCATAACCCCTACAACAGCTATAAATGGCATTAGTCGCGGGGCTTAAGTTCAATAAAAAAAAAAAAATATTTTATTAATTTAAAAATTATAAAGCTCATTTATATTAATTGTAATTGCAATGAATGAGTAGAATATAGAATATATGAACTTAAAAAACTTGGCCATTATTTAACTTCATACAAGTTAAGGCCTCAGATTAATTGATTATGTATTTTTAATAATATTTCGAAGAACACACATCAATATTGGGATATGTTAATTCATCCGTCATGAAATATGAAATTTTGGTTTTTAACGACAAGTACTTTATACATACAATTTTAACATTATTCACTCACTCTTACCACCACCACAAATATTCCACTCAAAATTCACCACAACCGCGTGATGATTTTAGATTTCGGGACGGCCCGCGTGGACATGTCTGTCAGCCACGACATCTCGGACATGAGGATTATTTTTCTCTTTTTATTATTATTATATTCATTATTTTTATATTTTATATTCACAAACAAACGATAATACATACAGACACGCGTCGTCATCATTAGTCATTATAATCTCGACACGCAACACCGAACAGCCGCGAAGACGACGTTGTCGTCGATTGTGTATTATATTATTATATTTTAATATATATACGACGCGTCGAGTACGAGAGACGTATTGAATCGGCAGCAGCTGCAGCGATACAAAAAAGTCATAAATACACATCCGAAAGAAGAGTGACGGACTTGCAGCGTCGTCGATGTACGCATCACGAGAGTCAACCGCGGGCTATAAAAGGATTAGTGTGCGTGGGTGGAGGAGATGGGGGGGGGAGGGTGAAAAACCGTACCTATTATATAAATATATACGAATGAAATCTATTTAGTATTTATATACATCACCTCCGCCCGATCGTCTGGAGACTTTAAAATACAAAACGCGCGCTTAAAATTCACCCTATTTCTCGGTGTACATTTATAATATAATACGCGCGTGGGGGACGGGCGACAATTACCGACGCACGACGCGATAAGAACTGCAGCAGAGCTCACGCAACGCCGCCTTGTACGCGTATTATATATTTTAATAATGTAATACGAATGTATATGTAAACGGGTCTTACGGGATTTACGGCCTTCATACAACATTTTTACGCGTATACGGAGTGATTGTAAAGTCATGGTGCGGGTTTTTCGATTTCGTGCTACGGACAAACCACGCAAGTCCGCTGATTTTGATTTTCGTTAACTACATTTTCCAACGCGATAGGTATACTAGCTGCGCTGCTACCGACGACGTAACCGGTAACTAAATCAACTTTTCGGAAAAATGAATTCTTGTGTTTTTGTATTTGTCTAAATTAATTCAATGTTTTACGCATACTTTTTTACTGAAATAAATGAAAATTTATAAAAGAAATTTGACGTTTTTCCTTAATAAATAAGTGAGTTATTGCTTTTCCCTGAACAGCATTAACTATATGTTAAAGGCTATTATACAACTGTTATGAAATGCAATAATCAATATCATATACCAGTACTAGTCAAAAATGCAGTAATCAAACAAAAATAGTAAATAAAAAATATATTTATAAATCATAAATAATTTATTACTTATAGATACTATTTTATCAATCGCATCATGACAACGAAATTACTATCTATATCAGTAGATACTACAAAATAAACGACTGTTATGGTATAATAATATGACCTACTATAAAAGAAAATGTCCAATGAAACCATTAAACGTTTGACTTCAAACTGTGAACTGAGCCGTGAACGCAGTAACCGTAGAGTGTAGGTGTACTATGTACATATAGGTAGGTACTGCTTTTAACTGTAGGAATTGTTTTCTTCTCGAAAATGCACGACTTTTGTAAATATCCAGTGGTTACGTTTTATAATTTAATTTTAAGGCATTATGATTTCGTTTTTTCTCTGTTGTACTTTAGTAAAATGATATGCAAAATTATTTGATGTTTTAATTAATTATAATATTTCATCAAAAGCAAATTTTTGATACCTTTGAAGGTACTGCCCTTCCCAGTAGCAGGAAAATATATAAATATAAAATTTAAACCCCGAGCGAGGGACACCTTCGGTAGTTCGGTGAGCCAAAAAATTTATCATAATATATACTCGCGCGTCAAACGACGTATGTCGTTAATATAATATATGTACGGTGTCGTGATGCGCCGTTACGAAATACCTACATAATATAATACATGCGGCGTATCGGATCCAGAAATAATTCAAGGGGAGGAGGGGACGACTTTTAAAACTTCCAAGCTACAAACTCATACAATTAATAGGTAACTAATTCATCAATATCCATATCCATAATTTTTTCTATAATAAAATATTATAGCTATATTAATATTTAGTGCATATTCTACCGTAAATCCATAACTCTTAAATATTAATAAAATATTTTACTCTGAGATTAAAAACAACTTTATTTTAAAAACTATAATATATAACATTAAATCAATACTCTTTGTTTTTGGAAATCTTTCCAAGGAGGGGTCTGATCGCCACTCCTAGTAACCATCACTTATGCAAAAGGAAAGTTTGCCGAACGCTAATGATCCCAATTATAGACCAATTTGGGAACTTTTGTACAACACGCCACGTTTGGGCACCAAAAATATAAAGAGTCGCATGTTTGAATACCAAACATTTTTTAGAAACTTGGTCTGGTGTAACCATCGGATTTAAATCGATATATGTAAATTATTCATATCATAACTTAAAAGCTTCGGAAAAGCGATAATTATGAAATAAATCTATTACTTCGCCGTCGAACACGCTTTACCCATTTAACTGCAGTATACTGTAGAATTGACTTTAAAACCGTTTTTGTCCCAAGTTCTTGGTCAGTGGAGACGTGAGACAAACTAGAAACACGCGTGTAATAATCATTGTATGTTGTAAATCAGTATATCCTTATACGTATGATTAATTTATATTTGTACCACATTACCATAATCAGGCGTTTATTATTTGTAAATAAAAAAAATTTAAAAATAACTTTGGTAACTGCAATTGGCATTATATGATAAGATATCAGGTGACACCTGAGCAGCGGATTTTCGGAAATAAACCATAGTGATACGATATAAATTACCGGTGCCTTCAACGAGTATAATTAAAAATATTGGGGGTGGGGCGAAGGGGATTATATGAATTACGAGAATGGTACCTAAACGAGTTGTGACTTTTGCATGTACAAAAATCGGTTGTGGTGCTCAAACGACTTGGAAGGCACGCTATAGGGGATGAGCGACTTGGAAAATGAATAAATTCCAATATATTATGTATTATATGTATATATGGTTTTCTCGTCGTCTTGACGCGCACGAATGTGACTCGACAACAACACCATCACACTTATCCGCGGAGAGTAAAATACATATTATAATATTGCCGAGAAGACTTATGTATATATATATATATTATATATGACATAATACCCTCGGCCCTTTGTGTGTATATATACGTACATATATATGTACACTATACTGCAATAACGAGAAGCGAAAAACGGAATTCGCTGTAGTAGAATTGTGTTACACGCGATAAACCTAACCATGTTGTTTTCCTTTTACACTAGTCTACAAAAACACGTTAAAAAGTAAACGAGAGTGCGTGTCCAATTACAAGTTTTCTCGAGTCGTCGAGCATTGGATGAGCTAGCGCGTATATATAAACCAGGCATTCGCTTGGTACCACTTATTATACGGAAACTTATAAAACGAAAAAAAAAATCAATTTGAGGGTTGGCAACTACCGCGGGAAAACCAACAGCATTATAATATTATTTCGTTTCTCATTATATTATACCAATATAGGTACAATAATGTTTACCCACTTTCGGCTTTTGACCGTTTATATAATATTATTATACATGGGTACGCCGCGCGCGCCATGAATATTATATAATAACAATAACAACCCTCTGGTGGTGCGCGGCTGGCCATAAACGCTGCAGCATAATATATAAATCAAAAACGGTATAAGTTCACTTCGATTATCTACCTATATAGGTACCAATATATAAATACAATAATCGGCGTTATCGTTAAATTCGGCGGGTACGGCCTACACATATACGGAACATTCCAGTGCGAAAATATTTAAATCGTTTTCCCAACAAATTCTGGTGCCTCGCGCATATTTTATGCACACAAATGCACAATATATCTATGCCACGTACCTATATTAGACGCTTGTAAGCGTTATTTAAACTTTCGTTTTATATAGGTACGAAAACCCTGTTTGAAGAAACGTACGGAAAACGTAAAACTACCTAAGCGGCGAACGTATTTAATTTACTGCGAGTAACCGGAAGTCAGTGCCCCGTAATGAACATTCGTGATTTGCATACATAGTTGCTGTGTCACGTGAAAATAAATAATAACACGCGCCTACTATATACATATATAGGTAGGTGGGTACGTCGTGCATTATACACTTAACAGTTCACCAAAAAATGCCATAACGCTAAACGCGTGTACAAGGTGATTCTTTAAAAGGCGTATATATATATATGTTACGGGCAAAGTGGAAAATTCGGGCAATGTATACAATGCCCGGGCATTGTATACATTGCCCGAATTTTCCACTTTGCCCGTAACATATATATGTTGACACACTAATTTTCAAGAAGTTTTAAGGTTTTTTGAAAAAAAAATTCCTCATAATTCGAAACATTGCAAAAAAATCAACATTTTCAAACAAATTTGTATAATTTATGTTTTTTATAGTTTTTTAATTTTCATATTTCCAAGCACAATATTTATAAAATAATTGTAATATGTTTAAATAGAATTTTTACCAAGCAGCCATTAAAAGCTTTAAAGCTTTGATGAGTGGAGTCGAGTGACACGGAGTACCGAGAAAAGTGTTGGTTCACTATAATATTATATACTAAATAGCTCAGCTCGTCTGAACTTTAAGTAGGTACTTATAACTATAAATAACTAATCATTCAAAATTTGATTTTTATACATTAAAATTCTCAACCTATATGCTGTCATTGTAATGTTTTTTGTAATGACTTAAAATTTAATTCTAAGAACATTCATACTTTTCAAGATAACGAGTTTTGCTTTTAATATGATCACTTAATACATCTACTGTAGGCGGTATTATACAGAAATTGTACAAATAATATAGTATTATTGTATGGAAAAAACGATTTCGCTAAACGGATGCGACATATATATATAGATATACAAGTATAGTATTATAACGCGATATATATGAAGCTGTATAGCCTATATATATTCTAAGACTGAGAAATAAATCGAAAACGCGTCCAAAAAAAAAATGCAATTTACCGTGGTGCGATATTATGTCCTAGCTGATTTTCTCCCCGCCCATACAGATATATATATATATATATATGGAAGGTACAAAAACGTTACTATATATTGCTTTTCTACTTTTTTTTATTTTACTTTGAATCAACTTTTAACGAATTCAGTTCACATGTGGCGCCTGTTTATTTTTCACTTTTTTTCACCATTTCGTGCCGAGAATGTTTAGTTTGAGCTCAACATCGATCTATACGCGGTAATAAACGTATATATATAATACAACAACAACGCGAAACGAAGTCTGATAACCACCAATTTGAAAACGAAAAAACCTATAATTATACCTATACACGCGTTTACCGCGTCGGACAACTTCGAGAAAAGAAACACTGCCACAAAAACACAACTAAATACGACGACTGTAGTCACACTCCACCCCATGTTACACGAAAAATGATTTCCGACAAGTGATTTATGGAAATTTTTCGACGTGGTGAAGTGATTCAAGATGATTGTGTTGATGGACTGAATGATGGTAAGTGATAATTTTAACACAGGTGTTTATGCTTATAAACATTTTGCCCTGGTATACCATTTCTGAACAGCAAGATTCAACCGATCAAAGCGCCTTTAGGACGATAAAGGTAATATAGGATTAGCGCTGATTAATAGTACAACTATTATAAAGGAGCAATGATTGTCGCAGGCGAAATTTTTTTAGGAACTGCTCGGGAGTCCGTAAATTTATTTGCCTGTGTGGCGTAGATTCCACAACCATAAATAGTTCAACTTTCTTTTAAAATATAATAAATATAATCTAATGGTTTAATTATGTTAAGAGTAATTAAAACAAACTTACCAAATGTAAGTATGAAATATAAGAAAAAAATAAGAAAATCTATAGGTACAAATTTTTGGTTGATCACGAGAGTATACAAATAACTAATAAGAGAAAAACAAAATGAACGTAGGTCCGCATATGTATAATATATCTACACTCGGCCGAGTGTGTACATTCTGAATTGTTTTTGTTTGAAACAACATTTTTAGACGTGGGTAGTAGGTAATCAGTTTGTGAAAACGTACAAGACAAATATTTGTGTGGCGTACATTCAAATTAAATGCCAAATGCCATCACCATCGGCCACCAGATCTCCACTCTGAATCTCTCTCTGAGAGGAACAACAAAGAATATTTACCTAGGGCAGCAAAATCCCAAACATGCCACTGCAGAATACGCATAAATCTGTAGCTTGAGTTGGGTCTAGAGGGCTAAATGTCAGTTTTCGACCGAATTGAGTTAATTTTTTTATGCTCGTGCTAAAAGGGCGTAACTCTGTGATAAATGGTAGTCGAGATGATACTAGGGCATAGGTGCCTATATAATGTCGCACGAACACAATTAATTGGTTTTATTTCCGTAAAACGACCAATCCGATAATTAAAATGCAATTATTCCTGAAAGTTGCACTAAAAAGTGATATTGGCTAACCCAAACCACAGAAATATGCACCTATATACCATTATACCTACATAATGGTATTTGGAAAAAAGTCATGAAAAAAAAATACGGTAAAAAAAACCCTGGCTGTAGGAAAAAATAGCTGCAGAAACCCTGTACGAAAAAAAATATGCAGAATGCAGATCGCAAATATACAATAATGTGTATTACATTATATTATAGATGGTAATGTATATATTATTATACAAAGTAAGCCATAACATCTGAAATAGAAAACTATTGAATTATTTTTGACTTCTTCACATTTCTTAAATTATTTACTATTATTTGTTATACCCAATTTTATTAAACAATGGTATAATAGTGTATCCATATGGCAATTGTCAAATATACATATGTTATACATATATTAGTAATTAGTATTAATAACTAATTAGGGGTGAACATTTGTAAAAAAAAACATCGATTCACAACCCTATAATAATATGCATTTATGCAGACTGCAGCTATACATCTTGTATGAGTGATGTATTATATATTACAACGTATTATATTGCTTAATATTTATTATTTACTTAATAATTATGCACTAAGGATCTTTTTTTCCAGGACCTTTTTCCTATATTCGTTCATATAACTTACCCAATGTTATACGAATCACATAATATACCGTCTTTTAATACATCGAACATGTGTATTAAATAGTATATATAATGGACATCGTGCGTTTTATAGTTTATTGCAACAACGCAATTATTAGCCGGCGAGTTCCGCGTTCGATTATAACAATAATATTATTTAAGCGCTCGATGCCGGATTAATATAATATTAAATTATATACGTGTATGGTTACGCGAATACGTGCTCGAAGTCGCGTTTTCGACACAGTAAAACGTTTTCCCGACCTATATGTAACACACTCTATAATAACACACACACACATAATACACGTGTGTATGCTCGATCTATCATATCGACGCCGAAACAATAATTGTATAACATTTATAGTAAACGACCCAATTAATACAAATGCACAGTGCAGTTGCGCGCCGATACTACGCGCGAATGGTGTATCCAAAAGACTTCGTCCGATTACGAATTTGATATAGCGCTCGGCGACCGTAAACCATCACGGGGAAATGACCTATACCATATTATATACAATTGTAAAGATAAGGCAAGTCTAGCAGTTTCGTTTTTTTTTTTAACCATTTTTGTTGCTGATAAACTTGTCTCGTTTGTATTGATTGAAATATAGCGAACTGCCGACAGTTGTAAACTGCATTCGCTACTGGTAAGCCAGAAATACAAAAAATCTGTTCATTTTCAAATGAATAAATTATTTTTGCCATTATATTAACAAAACGTGATTTATTATTTTTAATTTTGATGTAAGTACTTCTCTAAATCAAAATGATAGGTTTTGGGTTATTAACATTGTGTACTAGGAATAATAAGTACATGATACCTTGTTTCTTTGGAAGATTTGGTGATTTGAAAATGTAAGTTATTAAAATTATATTAACTGTAAAAACTATAAAAATATATAAAATATAAATTATTATAATGTATTCGAGAATATAACTGAAAAATTACCGAAACATATTTTTCTACTAGACTTATTTTGGTCGTGTAGTTGTTTTTAGACTCTGAGCCAAGAAAGGGGATCCATTGATTATACAAACAAATTTGTTTTTCATGAAAACTTTTCTTGGTACTAAAAAAATAAACCAAAAGTTTTATTGGATTCCTCTTCAGTGGCAAATAATACGTACTCCAGAGGTAATTTTTCAATTTTTCCTATGTTTCTGCAATAGGAAAATTAAGACGATATGATATTGTGTATGCCTCAACTGATGACTATATTTAATTGAATGGTTTTATAATAGCTGTGTTGTATATAAACTTTTGTTGTAATTTATAGTTTAAAAATGTCCAATTTACTTGGGAATGTATTCTGGAAATATTGCCTCATATTAAATATCGGAAATTTATCCTTTTATCCTAGATACCTACGATTATCTAATACCAGCAGATACCGGCATACCAAAGATACACAACATACATAATCACAACGGTGCTCATTTCGAATGTTTCGATCCTATAATTCAAACGAGAACCTACGAGAAACATCCCGTAATGTGCAGTAGTACGCAATCTTTTTTGATCCACGAGTCACGACCCCCAAAATTATTTATTTTGGTGATATGGACCCCAGTAACTACCAACATTATGTAAGTGTATAATATATATTTACTTCCATTGGAAGACTATGGAGTCTTATTAATATATGCAAACATATAATTCATATAAATTAAATCGTTAATTTTAATATTTCTTTAATTTAATTAATCCAAAACATGAAAAAAAATACAAAATTAAAGTTATATAAAATCTAAAATTAAAAAAAATAATAAAATTATATTATAAAGATAATCAACATTTTAATATTTTTTTAAATTATAAAATTACTTATAAATTATTTTAATGAGAAACCTATAACATAATGTACTTAGTATATAACTCTTTCATTTGGTGTAAAATTAGTGGCGGCCCCCTAATAAAATTTCGCGACCCCTAGGTTGCGCGCCACTGCCGTAATGGTACAACCAGTAAAAAAAATCCGCCGCAGGAAGAAAACTTATATTTCTTATAACATGTGCCCATAAGATCGTCTCGGCCACACCTATTTACGCATACCGCTCGACAATATTATATATTATATAAAGGTACCTACGCGTTCGGGACACAAACGACGATGACGACGACTTTATAAATAATATCATACGATATAAACCGGCTGCGGAAATTGTATATTATTATATCGTGCTCTTTACGAAATTAAAGCGCATCGTTTCTCGTCCGAACGTTCCGAGAACGGCTATAACTGTATCGGGGTATATCCGTATATGCAGCCCATCTACCCTTCTTCTGGCCGCCCCAAACGTCCTAAACTTACGACAATAAAACGCAGTCACAGGAAAATTCTCTGGACCGTTTTAAACACTCCGCTGCATACACCGCACACGCACCCATTGTACACAGCTGGAAGGTGTCTACGCACAGCCGAGTGCCGAAGTATTATATTTAATACATTTTGTATATTATTTATACTAAACGAGGCAATTCATTTAAAAGTAAACTATCTCAGCTTTGTTAAAAAAATATTAACGTTTTGGAAAAAGTATTTATATTAATATATTTTTTACCGTTTTGTGACCACTTTTTTTTAGATATTACATTTTCAAATGACTACGGAGGTATATCCTGCAGTCGTCCCATTTTACCTCATGTGACTACCCACTCGTCTTGCCCCGTGATGTTCCCCCGCATAATAATATATACCACCACCCCCCCCCTATTTACTTAATGTATACTTACTATAGACTTTACTCGCATGACTACGAGTGAAATACATACAACATAATATATATTATATAAAGCGAATATTATGTGCTACGAATCGCACACGAATTACACCACTGCAGAGACGACGACGGCGTGTCCGAGAATCCGTTACGGAAACGCTTTCTCAGATGAAAATCGAACTCGAATGTGTAAGAAATACCATAAATTCATAATATATACCTACTATATTATTTTATATGGACGATGACGACGATTTGGCAGCGGGCGAGGAGCTGCGGACGACGATGACGACGATTCACGCGGGGGTTCTCGATCGTGCGTATACGTATATTCTACAGGTGAAATCAATGATCGCAGTCGTTTTTCACGCGTTTCCCCGGAGAAATATATTATACATTTATACTCGTTGTATAGTATATTTTATGTACAGGTAAAATAGGAAGTCAGAACCCATAGGAGAGGGGGTGTGGGGGTGGGAGAGGAAACAAAAACTCTGATCGCGGTGCGCCGCAGCAACGCGAGCTAAGTAGAGGTATAAAACCGGGAGAAAGCGCCACGCGTATTATAATAATAACGCGTGATAATGATGAAAAAACTAATATACAAAACGAAAAACCGGAAAAAAAATTCGTCGCGCCGAAGTGATTTATTTTTTTACTCTACACTCATAATACAGCCGTATTGCACGCGGTTCTCGTCGTCCGTAAATTATTAAATTATTATTATTCTTTTTCCGATTTCGCCACGAAAAACGTGCTCTACGATGCATCCATCCAGATGTAAACGCGATACTACAATATTGTTGCTGCAGTTGTCATAGTCATTATTGTGTTATATACACTGCAGAGTTATTCTTCTATCATTGTCAACCAGTAGTGGCGTAAAGAGAGGATGATGGGACTACAGTCCTGCCCGAAATGTCAACAGAAAAATTATTTAAAAACGTTTTCGGTGTTTTGCAGCGAACGTATCATATGTACTTCATTAAAAATGGAATTTGTATGCTAAGGTTTTGCTGCAAAAGTCTAAAATTGTATATACCCTGACTACAATAACTGAGCATTTTTATCTTTCGGTATTCAAAGTTCACACAACGTTAGGGCTACATTCCTAAAAAGATGCCACGTTTGGGCATTAAAAGAAATACCTTTTTTAAGAAGTATATAAACAAGTAGTATATGGCACATCATTACCTGTACTATAGGTACTAACATATTATAATCAATAATCATATTTACGATAATTCAAATATGTGAACAATATGTGTTGCATTAAATTTTTGTATAACAATCAATAAAATAATAAACTATACAATAATTATAAATAGTTTGGAAATTATAGATGGATTTTCAATATTGTCTGTGATATTGCACTTTAAATAAAAAAAAAATATATATACTTTAATCACCTAAAAAAACCTACATACATTTTTATTTTAGATTATAGTGCCTAAACGTGTCACGTTGGATAAAATACCCAATAATGTTGTAGCTCGGTGATCCTTGTTGAACCTCCCCTACACAACAAATATCAGCTCCCCAACCAATCTTCATAGTCGTTCAATAATAATTTTTGTGTCTTAGACGTCTGAGAATATAATATTATCATAAGAAAGTACACAATACATCTACTATTTTCCATTTTTCCATTATAAAGACGTATTGCCAATACGCTCTTGTACCTACAGTTGTTAATATCTAAAAATTCCGTTGATACCCACGGTTTGCGACAAAATGATCAATCACCGTGTAGTATGTGATGTACCTACTTGTGTCCTACATGTGCGTCTTTTTACGCCACTCGGCGTGCATCGAAATCCCAGAAAAAAACAGCGATGGGGTGGAAGCAATTGCCGCAAAGTAATGTAGACACAAATTATATAATTACATTCACGGATGCGACTCGTCACCACCGTCTGTTACTACTTATACCACCCATCATTTTATTATTATTATTATTATTATTATTAAACTACAAACGAAACCTAAAATAGAAATCGTACCACGGACAATGGACACGGTTGGTCGGGAGCACGTAAAAACAAATTATATTATATTATCGGAGCGCGCGTAGCAAACCCTTCAATTATAGTATCGTCGCGTACAGTCATCGGTTAATTATTGTATTATAATAAAGCCAGCAGAGAACGCGTAATATAGTAAATATATCCGGAAATAGAGAAAAACGTACAGAGAAATGATGGGGAAAAGACAACGATTTTGTTTTTAGCGACACGAAATTCGTTCATCGGCCTTCCCAATCTTTACTTACTTATTTACTCATTTACGATTATTTCCTCTACGGACGTACTATTATACGCCATTATTGTTATTGTTATTATTATCACCAACGCAGTGTTCGCGCTGAAAATAATTACAAGTGGAGGAACTCAATAAACAATTTAAAAACTACGCTCCAGTGTTGAATAATTGTACGCATACTCCCTAAAATAGTCACAACACAACTAATTCCAATACGCACTGGTAATATAATTATACCACCTGTAAGTACTTCTAACAATAAATTAATATAAATATTTTTTTAGTCATGATCTCTTTTATTGGTTTAATCACAACACTAATTTTGTTTAGATTAAAATATTAAGTATCTATACATATTGTAATTTTCTACCTGACGAAATTAAAATCAAAAGAGACAAATTCATAATATTTTAATGACAAAATCGTGAATTATATAATAATATATAAATATCGATGTGTGAATAACAAATACATAAAAAATATTTTGATCTCGTTGGGTCGATTTAGTCATTAGGATTTTAACAAATCAGAATGACATGTATTTTACGATCGTCGTTGAATATCTTTATGTAGAAAATTCATATTATGACAAAAGTAATGTTTGTTTTCCGTCCACCTGCTTCGCCTCATTCATCGTCACTACCCAACCGCCCTCTATTACCACAACTTTATTACGAGCACTGATTATTATCATTATTAACATCTTACTCGACTCGACGACTGCCTATAATAGTGTGTACACAATATCGAATTTCACTCACAAATCACGGACGCAGGCTGTTCAGCCGGTATAAGTTTTTTTGACGACAACTCATACAGTAATAATGTAAGCCCTCCGAAAATAAACACGAAACGACGAAACACTTCACTCTTCGATCGTCTCTCCACCATGGCAACGTCGGAATTTTCAACACGTATATTATTATATAATGTGTAGTAGTATTATAAATTATAATATTATTTTCTAACTCGGTAGGTATAGACAAGTGTTTCCCAAACTTTTTGCAATGGCGACCCCTAAATTTAATCTTTATTGGGTACTCGACCTCTTGCTAAAAAACAAAATCAAGTATGCCATAAATATGTAATATTTTTATTATAACAATTTTATCATCCCCACCGATAAGATAACAAATATTCTATAGTTGTAATAAAATAATATTAAGGTTAATAAAAATATATTGATATCCAATGTAAAATCAATGTCATACATTCTACAATACTAGATGAACTTCACATTTATATTAAACAATATAGAGATATCAAAAATAACCGTAATCGTAACCACGAGTCGCAACCCATCAAAAAAAATTTCGAAACCCAATATTGGGTCACGACCCATGGTTTGGGGAACGTTGCTATAGACTATAAGCACTAACCGCGCACCGAAGACAACGGTGCTTCGAAAACGGAAACGTTTACAAGGACGTGAGTATCGTATTGCCCCCCCCCCCCCTGACCATTATTGGTATGTTTTTTAAGCAAATTGTATGAAATAGGTAATGTGTTTTTTAGAAAAACTTAAAAGTATACCCGGTTCATTTCCCAGGCTTTTCTGCTAAATAATAATGAATAATCAATAGTAATAATATTTGTTTGAATTAAAAAATAAAATGGAGTGTTTTTTATTTCATATATATCAAAATAGCCTAAGGATAATGTCACCGTGAGGATAATTATAATATAATATGATAGTAATCGTCACAATTCACACATGTGTATTAGATAAGTATGTTTCAATTTATTTATTTTTTTTATATAACTTATAAGCTATTTTCGTCATAATATAAAAGACCATTGGGCGCTGTAACATTGATTTAAGATTAGGTTACATTATTAATAATGTTAACAAAAAATTAATAAATTATAAAAATAGATATAGGTACATAAGTAGGTATATTATTATACATGATTTATATATTTTGGTGATCGATGACGCATATATACTTGGTATGAATTCGGGTAGTCGAAGGATTTTGTTTAGTTTAAGTTTCAAAAAGGTAGTTGAACATTTTCGGATTCACTATTTCACTCCTCATTTCGTTCGTTCTGCATTCAGTAAAGATGTGTTTAAACTGTGAAGGGGTTGCCACAGCTGATACGAATATATACCTACGGGAGAACCTTTTCTTTTCATTAAGTGTTAGTGTGTGAGGCAAATATAATGTCCTATTTTGAGGCGGTTAATGGAGATCTCATGTTTTCTTGTTGTGTTGTAGAAAAGGACCAAGGATAGTTAGTACTTTTTAACTTCTCATTATTTATTATTCTAGTAGATAGGTGTTATAATAAACACAAAATCCATAGGTAATTTGTATAACTATTATATTAGGTATGTAATTACGCACAGACGTTTAAATTTCGAGGGCTTGAGACTATCTTTAAGTTTTTTTTTCAGAAGGGGGCATTTAAATATTATAATAATTTATTTTTTTAACTGTCTAAGTCGTTTCTATTGGTTCCTCTCCCCTATCAATACAAAATTTATGTGTATGCTAATGGTCGAAAAAAACTAAAACAATTTCACCGTCGATTGTTTAACATTATAAAAATATTATATACAATAGGAGTAAAAATATAAAATGTATTATTTATAAGTATAGTAATTTATTATTATTTGAATGGTTTCACGAAATAATAGTTATATAATATATATATATATACTCTCAAGCATTTTATTAATATTATTGTTGCTTTTATAGTTTGAAAAATAATAGTAATAAAGTATAATTATGTACGTACTACCTATATAGAGGTACATTACATTCCACGTGATCGATTTGAAGTCGTTATTAAAAACTGGCACTGGTGAAAATCATAATTAATTCGACATAAATCGATCAACAACCTTTGCACTATTTTTTAATTTGTTTTTTAATATTTCAATATTAGTATTGTACCTACCTGCGTTTTATCATTTTAATCACATGCAATTCTATAATTCACTTACGATTTCAATACGGCACTAAGCCCGTAACGTGAAAACGAAATACTATATGTGTAGAGCATAATATAAAGTATAATTATTATCATATAGAATAGATAGAGTAATATATTATCAAAATACGTATAAAGTACGTATTCAAACTAATAAAAATTATTAATCAGTAATCACACATATGAGTGCGTGCCCATAACATAAAATCATAAATCTTCAACCTAATACATTTTTATAAACTGCTTACCTATATTTATAATGGGGCCTATATAATGTTATGTATATACTTAAATTAAAATGTAAATTGTAAATATCGGACACGGAAAATACATACCGAAATACGAATAAGCATACCTTGTGTATATTATAATATTGTTATATAACTCTGAGTGAAGGCTACATCAGATTTTTCGAATTCATTAATATATTATTAATATATCTATGGCATAACGACATCTGCGGTCATCGACGCGTAATACCACCAAACGGATCACTTTGATAACGTCTTGCCGGATCCACCAATTATAATAACCTATACGGCTATACATAATGCATTAGAATATTACAGATCCTTATAGCTCGCTGCTCTAGTAGACGCCTATTTAATATTTGTCGATAAATTGTAAACATCGATTTTTTAATTATAATCTTCGTACCTAATTCTCAAGTCGTATACGACACTGCGAACACTGAATATTATGAGTAAGTAGTTTACAGCGAATTCTTTACGTATAATAGTATGTATGGAAGCACCACACACCGCAGTGATTCATCTTAAAAATGTTCTACGAAATTATGAGACATTCACATTATAATAATGGTATATACCACCTACCTATAACATATTTAAAACAAAGTTAGAGTTTAAGTTATATTGGATTTCCTTTTTTTTCATAGAACTACCGAGAATATTGTTGTGGTTGTTATCGATATTACTATTTCAAAGTATAAGTATCAAAAATTTAAATCATAAAACGATAAACGTGGGTGCTCTGAGAATAAAGCAAATACCTATTCAGACTAAAACATCTAGCACAATATGCATCCTCTCTAATGTATTTGATTTAAACCTATAATATTTTATGAATTGATTAACCTTTAATGTTCGTCCAATTGCAGTAACCACTGCATAATATGATAATATAGCCATGTGAATAAGGACAAACCAAAATATTACACGAAAGAATAACATATTAACTTTAAAAAAAAAATAGAACTTTTGTTTTATGAATTTAAAAGAGGTATACCTAAGTAAAAGTATCCACATGTAATTATTTTACATAATTATTTATTTCTTTGTTAAACTAATACATCAAAACCTGAGAAATTAATACAATATGTTTTACGTCTTAAACACTTAAATAAATTGTTCAAATGTACAACTGTCGTATACGTTACTGGCACTGTAATATTGTCAACGATAACAGATGTATTACAATTTATAACAATTAAAAACTTGTTTTTACAAGTCATAATCATATTATAAAGAACTTTTGGTATAAGTAAGTACATCATTATAACCGTGAAGTGTATACGTAATAACAAATATAATATGTTGTAACTAGTTACACATTACCTGATATTGAACAGATTTTATTTCCTACATAATTTGACTGTAAATAATAAAAATATCGAAAAATCACTTTAAAAAAGAATGTTGAATACTTAACAGTTTAAGTATAATAAGCCGAACTAAAAGATTTATTAGAAAAAAGTTAAAAAATGTATACCAACCATTCTATGAACACTAAAAAAAAATGTTAAAAATCGTGATTTAGTCTATCAAGAATGTTTGATAAATAATAATTAGTAATAATTATAACAGGAACGATATTACATTAAACGAAGTACATTGTTGCTCGACGTCAAAAAAAATTTAAAGGTTCTCTCGGCGCGTTTTGTGTTTAAATAAAATCTCTCTGACAAAAATAATCGCCCCAAATAGAAACAAATAGTTTTTATACATTTATACTTGATGGGTCATAAAAAATAATACAACTGAAATAAAAGAGGAATCTTGACGAACGCATACATGAAGAAAACGAAGGTCATTTACAAATATTCACTTACACATATCATATTATTATACCGATGATAAATAATATTATGACTTATGAGTTATGAGTTACTAAAATATAAATTGTTTTACAGAGTTTAAAATTTTAATATCATGATTGCACCCGCGTTGTTAAAGTATCACGATTTAATTTAATAATTAGTCAACACCGACATGTGTTTTAAGAATTATTAAATCTTGTAGTAATAATGAGAAAGGCGTGTGATTTATTTTATACTATAATAATACAATTAACATCGTTATTGAAATGTTTGTACAACGATATAATGACCATTCGATGTGCTTGTTGAGAGCTGCAGTTAACATTAATTTAAGTTATACGACAGTTATTACTATTATAACAAATACATGACTAAAAAAAACCATTATATAATATAATGCATACAAGGTAATAACCACGAGCATCCTCACTCCCAATTTTTAATTTATTGATATATATTCAATAAATTCTGGTTTTTGAATTTTTAAGTATACTTATGGACAATATTTTCAAATACTTAGATTTCTATGGGTGCCTGGCTAAATACTATTTAAGAGATGTCTTGAGATGATTCCGGAGCTTACCAAGTGCGTCCCAAGAAAAAAGGTTATATTTTGTATGTAGCCAGAGTGTGTTCCAGTTTGTTTAGAGTTACATGCCAAAAATATTTTGTTATTATTATTTACGTTATTATTTTAGATTCTGAGAATATACTGATTTTACAATGATGTTTTTTTTCTCTGTCATAGGTTATGGGAAAGTAAAAATGCTCCAATTTTGTCTACTCATTTCCAGAAATCATAATTTAAATAAATAATTATTAAAGGAAAAATAGGGATTGTCAGGCTTGGTGAATCACCCTGTATATTGTTTTAATGAGGCTCGCGTAAAAGTGTGCGACTTTAAAGAACTGCAGTAAAATTGGCGTTGGAGTCAAGCACGAAAAGTGTATTACATATCTTTGCTGCACCGTTATGGTTTGCTGGAATAGCGATGATTCGAATGTAAAACAGGGTGCTCAATAGATAAATAATATTATGTATAAAATACAATGATAACAATGTATAAGTATACCTATACATTATAAGACGGAAGTTTTCGAACGAAATTGATCAATCAGCACTTAGAAAAACCCGGTGACGATCATTTCGCCGATTTATACATTTTATGAGTAATAATAATGTACAAAATCGAGAGAAATTTAATTTGTACACACCGAAACGATAATATACAGGAGGAAACGTGTTTTTTCATTCGACTATTCCGGGTGACATCGATTTCGTGTAACATCATAATTTAATGTACGATACGAGTTTTTCACCGACCGCATCGAAAACTATGTAATATATATTATTATAAACATTATACCTGCTAGCTTGTTAGGTATGTGTTTTGATTAAGTATACGTGTACTAGAATAAGACTATAAGAGTATACAAATTATTATTACACGATTCACAGTAAATATCTTACACGACAGTACACAAGCAAGTTGTTTACATTATACCAGTGGTGTAGCCGGGGGGGGGTTGAGAGGGCTCACCCCTTCCCTCGTGATTTTGGTAAAATTAAAAAAAAAATGCTTTCATTATTCTGTTACATAAAACGTAATGTATTGAAATTGTAATTTGTACGAAAGTTGCAAAAGCCTGCAAGTCTAAAATGTATTATTTTACAGATTTTAAATTGTTATCTCATTAGTTTTTTACAACTGTATATTGCATAGTATTAGAATATTCGATATTCGAGTGTTTTTCACTATTGCCAATCGGTCATGGTGGTAATATATCAATGTCACGCGACCACTCTAAAGAAATACGTGTGTATCTACAGATTACAGAGACAAAAATTAAAAACATACCCACATCATCAGCATATCAAACTTCACTAGAATAAATCCTTGTTAAGACTCTGCTATATAACAAATTATCAACACCCTTAAAACAAAATCCTGGATACACCACTATATACTATTCCATTCGTATATTTGTCCTCAAGTGTACACCCTAATTGTCTAATTTTTAAAACGTACTGAACTTTTCGTATTTGAATGATACAGTGCGAAAGAGACATGGAAGTAATAAAGAAATACTAAGAACCTCAGAACAATCAGGACTTTTATATAGACTTGTGAATACTTGCAAGTGCTTTCAATATGCATAAAGTTAACTTAAGGGTGTTCATAGTAACCAAATCCATAGTAAACAATACACCTCATAAAAAAATGAAAGCAAAATTAACAGTTTCAAGTTTTTTTTATTCCGAGCCTGGGTTAAAATAAACCAAAAAATATCATGCTACTTTTTTTTTAATAACTGCAACAGACTCAGCGAACAAACCCCCTGCATGTAAATATATACTATAATTTATTTTTACGCATGCGGAGTACTCGACTAATTAACACGACAAAGGGTCGTCACTCGCGCGTCTCGGCGGCACAAGCATATTGTGTGTATATTTTATAATATTATAATATGTGTAACGCGCGCGGGGGTGGTGATGCGAGTAAAACAGTGTACATAAGAAACCAGACGCCCGTTTTCCTATTTTTCTTAATACAATATGGACATCATATACGTATGCGCCATTATCGTAATTACACTATAGGGTACGGCTTTTTTTCTTTCGAGCCCCTCTTCAAACACAAACAAAAACAAAAAACAAAAAACAGCTGGTTAGCGCGTTTGTCGTATATGCACACACAACACTGCCACAACAACACCACCACCATATACCGGAGCAAACCCACACCGTGCTATTGAGTGCGCACAGCATAGTATATTTTACTCGACAGAGCTCCGATATCGAGGTACATCTTGAGCGTGGCACACCACGGACCCCTCGTCGCCATGCGCGCTTGCAAATCGCAAATTGCGGGAGAGGGTGGTGGTTTCGGCTTTGAAAAATTGTACTATTCTATATTATGCGACTCCGCAGTGGTCTAACGGGATGTTGGTCGCAGGGGTGTGTTGGGTGGAGGGGTCAAGAGGAGAGAGTGATAGAAACAGCTGCCACGGTGAGACACATTCCGCCGGGCACAAATACGCCAGCGAGCGACGACAGATCGGATGCACGGAAAAAAAGGGACGCAATAGCACGACCATATACTATAATATTATCCACGGCACTACTGTTTTTTATAAAATTTACTATTAGAACAACTAAACTAAACGGTTTTTTTTTAAGTTAATTAAATATAATTTTAGTAAAAAATGTGGTTTTAATTATCAAAATTATTATACAACGGTGAAAAAATAATAAAAATAAAATGTTATAACACAAGATATTATTTATACCTATATAAATATTACCTTAGTCAAATACAAAATTAATAAAAAATACATATATTTAAAATATGAAGTATGTATAATAATTACCTATGTGATTTGTCAAGCAAATATCGTATAATAATTATAAAAAGTAATTATAAAACTTAATTTTAAATTTTGATGTATTCAATGAGGTCAGATTTTATAATTTTAATATTCATTACTCATAAGTCATCATTTTTATAATTGCATTAAATTTTTATTCGACTAATAAGAAATAGGTAACATTTTAGAGAAAATTATTTTATTTTAATTATTTTTTCACAATATTATATGTAATATTTTTGATCATAAAAAATCTAATTTTTGGATAGACTTATATTTAAGTAAATTTTTGAAAAGTTGTTAAGTTGAGTATTGTTCTAATTGTAAATTCAAAGCAAACTGTAGGTAATGGCTTAAAAGGGAACTCCTAGTTTGGGCCGAAAAGGGTAAAGTACATTTTGACCAAAGAGAGGGCCACCCCTACGCAAATCAACTCCCCGTCGGCCACCGCAGACTAACTTGGCGACTTCACTGCCACGAGTCACGGCCCAGTAGGGTCTACCCCCTTTGCATCATAAAATTGAATACGTCATTTAAAATATTTAAAAATAAAATATGTGGAAAGCTAGAATAATATGCTAAACTTATTTAAATAAGTTGAGCTGTAAGTAGGTGTTATTAACTAATACAATAATTATTATTTATTTACTTTTAGTCAACGATGTTATTCTTACGCGAAAGATGTAAATACATAAAATATTGTTATAATATAATAGAGAGATATTTAATTTATAAACATATATAATATAATGCGAGGGTATCTACTCTATAAACGATTCGTGTGATGCGAAGACAACGGCGAGCACGCGCACTTACGCACGAGATGCGGCGCTGTCGAAAACATACGTGGTCGACCAAAATTAACATTCGATTATAATTCAAGAGGCCGCTGTGCATTAGCGTGCGTCTTACAAACGCACAACATAAGTACAAATTTAGGTTCAGTTCAGCTACGAGGAGTCCGTTTTGTGCTGCGGTAACTTTAGTAAATTTACTTATCATACACTCATAACATTTAAATAGGCTAAGTACTAAGTATATTATCCACGATCTCGTCAGTTTTTTAGTTATTTTAATTTTATGTGAGAGATTTATGAGCATTTTTTAAACCGCAATATTTTATATATTTAAAATATATTATAATGATCGCTTTAAAATTAAAAATCATAAGAAACCGACGAAAAAACACTGTATGTAATATTCTTAAATCTTACCAATACATTTGATATAAATAGTTCAATTTATTTACAGTAGGTAATATTAAAACAACCAACACAAAATGGATTCTGCTGAACGATAATTTGCAGGCTTGTAAACTCGGAGACAACACGTCATGCGGGCTTTACGTCTTGTGAATATTATAATATAATCATGATGTACAGTCGCGACGACGCAAGATATTCCTCCGCTGTGTCGAAACGTTAATCTCATTTATTCACAATTATTATTCAAAGTCGACGTTCCTCTCTGATTTATAACGATATTATAATTATGAAAGGAGCGGTTCTATACAAAATCGAGAAGAGATGTACAAAATTTAACGACTAAAAAAATAATAATATTATACTTCTCAACATTTGTAGTTGTTTAATTACAATTTGGAAGTGTTCAAAATAAATTTGAGGTAACTTCAATCATATATAATATATAAGTATCAAAAAAGCATAATATAAAGTGCGAAATTTTCCTTACTTTTAAAAAAATGTCATTAGTAGTCTACATATTATACACAAATAGAATATCATTTATAATACTAAATTTGGTCATAATAACGCATTTCAGCTCATTCTGTACTACGTATATACGTTCTACACTTGTACGAATATAATGTACAGGTTAATACATTTTTATCGACAATTCAAATGTTTAAGAGCAAGTAGCACAGGACGCCTCGCAATATATTATATATTATGCGAGAAAGGAAGTTTACGAGTTCACACCAGTACGCACGATAAAGCCGCCGACGAGGATGGTCTCTACGGGATTAAAATCGTTCACTCGTCAAGTCGTATAGCGTTTTCCATTTAAACTACGCGTGTAACAGTGATGGGCATCTGGCATAGATATTATTATATATTTGTATCCTGTATCCATAGGTTAGGTATCTAAATGTAACAAACCGAATCTTTTCAAAAATATTCAAATTATCTAGAATCGTGTACTCATAGCTTCTTTTTTTCAAGTACCTACTTTGCCCATCCCTGCCCATCCCTGTCTCTTGGTACATAGTGAAACTATACAATATATTATTAGATTCGTTCGCAGGCTCTTGCTTTTAGAATCAGTGTTCAGACGAAACCTGCGGCTATAGAGTGATCTCGAATAAAGGGCGAAAAATTGGATAAAACTGAATAGCGCAAGTAATAATAACCGCAAAGATGGAAAACGGAAAACGTTTAGCCATTTTTATAGTTCTCGAAAGTTTCTCGACAACTCCTTTGGTGCTCGGACAAAGTCTTATATAGCTAGTAGCTACACAAGCTATCCGGGAATATATACGACTAGGGGAGCTCCTGTCGTAAAAGATAAGCTGCTGCTTTTAGGCGTCCCATATAAAAACGCAGTAAAGTCGCGATCATAGACCACGGTAGCGTTATCGTACGAAAACACTTTACAGTCCTCCACTTTTATGACGCACGCACAGTTCCGTATATTCGCTGTATATACTGCAAATATATTCACTGAATATTATCGTAACAATGTGTTGTTGCGTTTTACCAAAATTTGCAGAAGGCATCTAGAACGCAAGCTATAACAAAAAGAAAACGAAATTTAATATTATATAAAGTTGTTCGATTGTTACATTAGTACGGTCCAAGTGCCGGTGGAAAATACACACACAATTTCCAAATTGATTATATTTAAACTAAAATTATTTTGATTTTGATGAAAGGGTTTAAGCGCTAACAAAAACTGTAATATAGGTACAGACAAAAACGAAACCAAATCATACGATGTACAGCAGGTAACAATATAACATATGTTATGTATTATGGCATAATAATTATATTTATATATTGTAGGTATGTATAGCTCGAGGAGATGTAGCACATTATTCTCGAGTCTTGACACAGCGAAATTAATCTTGTTAGAAACGTAGAATTATATTACGCGTCAAGGACTCTGAAAAGGTGGATTTGATTACCAGAATAAATAAATTACTGGCCGGGTCGGATAGGTGATTAAAAGAGAAGACTAGAGTATAAATACACAATATGTATATTGTATACATACATACAAGGTGATTCAACAAGCATGTCACTTCCAGTTTTTCCTTTAATAATGAATTTATTCAAATGCTGAATTTTGGAATTTTAAAATATTCTTAAAGAACATAAAACATGCATATTTTAAAATAATTTAGTTTTTGTACTTTATTTAATAAGGAATGCCCTGCAGTGATACAACAAACTTCTGATTTTCAAATAAGAGCCCACATTTTTTACAGTAAATATTATTTTGTGCATAATTTCTTTTGAAAATGTTGATATATATATAATTCAAAATTTGAACGAGTACCAAGTTTCTCAGTTATTAAAATGTTTATAATTTATTCTAAGGGTAGTCCTTAAAACGATTTGTAAAAATATGTAATATAATGGAATCAATTATTATCGATTATTATTATCATACTTTGACAATTTTTATAAATCATAAAATATATTGGTAGATTAAGAATTATTATTAGGTAATTACTAAAATATTCAAATCCCAAAAGCTCCCGAATCTTCCAAAGTTATTATCGTGAAACTATTATTTTTAGTACACAAAGCTAATAGCTCAAAAAATACTTGTTCAAATCTTAACATATCATAACATGCCGTCAAAATGTTCAGAAAAATTATCAGCTAAATTTACAGTAAAAACAGTAACAACAGAAGTTTGTATCTCCACAATATACGCATTAAGTAAGTAGTACAAAAAATCTCAGGAATTGGAAAATATTATGATCTTTATAATAAGTAAATTCAAATGTTGAAAAAGCCAATTGTAAATAAATGAATTATTGAAGAAAAATAAGGGGTACTCATACTTGGAGAATCACTCTGTATATTGGTTATATAGCACAAACATTTTCGGGCTCCGAATGACATATCTTCTACCTAGTATACTGTAAAAAGTTATATTACAGTCAGGATCGAAAAACCGTCGCCGTTAGTGATCATCTCACTGGCACTTGGCACGTTTTGACATTTTGTATCCATAGGAATGGCAGAATTCGTAAAATATAAATTGGCAAACTCCGACGACAACGCTTCTGGCACCTCGTATTGTCCTCTCCTCTCCTCCAGCAGTCGTTTGTTTGTTACATTTACAGAGCTGTAATTTCGTTTTATATCACGACTGTAATAGTACATAATATACGTCGTCGTCACCGGGACAAACGAAGAAGACAAACATGCGCATTTAAGTAGTAGTAATATAGGTATATATCGTGCAAAGTGCAGACTGCGCAAACAATAGAAGTAAGCGTTCTTAACCAACGAAATATTTAAACACCTATTAACGGAATCGTAATAATTTATTCATAAGCAAACCTCCTCCAATGTGTTTACAATAAAGTGAGCATATAATATTGTAAAACATAAGCTAGAAAAGAAAAATCATTCCGATAAAATAATGAACGATCCCTGCAAAACGCCGGACAACTCCATTACACAATGGGCACGACCATTATTTGTACAAAAATAATTGTTTATAATACTTTCAGTTCCTGCTATTTATTTTTCTCATTCTTTTTATACACTTCAAAATGAAAACCAAGCAAAGGTATATACAAGTACATAATTGTTAGTACAATATGAAATGTCAGCAATCTTATACCACCCAAGTGCCGCATAAACATCTTGTGTTTCGTTTGAAACGGAACCGCGCGTGAAATGAAATATCCAAGACACGTTTCAGAAGGGAATGATAAATCGTCTTACTGGTTTTATTTATACACGAATAAATTATAATATGTGTATAATATACTGATTATTGTCTATTGATTAATATTTGGTTAGTATTTCTCAAAAAGGCATTATACATACCTCCCTTCCTCCTCCATATATGCATATATAATGTTTATAGTATAATATGTTTACACAAAACTTTTCAAGTCGATTTTTGACAAGTTTTAAGGTATTTATAACTTAAAGTATTTTTATTATTTTTAGCGAATTGTTCGTAAAAAATCTGCTCATGTCCTCACTTTCCAATCCATTAGGCATCAGTCCATCGATAAGTTATCACTTTTTTCAGGTCCAGACCCAACGAAGACAAAACCACTGAAGAAGCCACAGAGCCTAATTGTTGCTTAATTATAAAATAAAAAAATAGGTACCTAAAAATAATACCATTGATTATAAATGCTCATATAGTATTTATAATCAATGATAATACATATTGTTTTAGTCACATCCCTAAGTTCATATTATTCGGACACAATTATATTATGATTATTTTATACAGCCTTTTTTTAAATTAAGTAAACCTCATTTGAATTCAAAATTGCAATACCTAACAGCTATTATACCTTTATTTTCATATATCAGCGATAGCTAATACAAAACGAATGTGTGACAAAAATTCACTATAGAGATACTCGCCGCCAATATTCTTTTTATTTTTTACTTTTTTTGATTTACCATAATATACAGTGTTTAGTTTTAAGCATATTATGGAAATCGATATTGTTAAATATTTAATTGGAATTAAAAGCCTAATACTAATAAAAACTAATCAAAATAATAACTATTTATATTTTAAACTTTTTAATAACTATTAACGCAATTTTTTTTCAATAACACAAAAATTGACATAGAAAATTATTGTAGACGTTTAAACTGGTCAACCCGTATACGAGGGCATTGCGTACTTGTTTGTTATTACCCGCCACCAAGCCATATACAATTTGACAGTTTGACACCCCGACCTTAAACCAGCAATCTATCTAATCTAAAATCTAAAATGTTAATATTCATGATCGTTATTTCTATTTTATTGTATTTCAATCACATTAGAGTCTAAACGACGTGTCGTTAAATTGTAGATATGTATAATTAAAAGTGAGTAGGTACCTAACTTACAAACGTCCGTGGACTGTTTTTTTTTTTGACGGAGACGAAACATCAACGATTAAATTTTTTTCGTGTAAGATATTAATTAAGTTATTAACTATGTTGTTATTAATCGCAAACAATTAATTATTATTTACTTTTATTTGAAAGTGCAGCGCAGTGGCAGTGCATAAAATACGTCGTTGTCGCCGCGAGACATACCAACAATACTGTGTCATCAACGACGGTGATGATGATGATAAAAATAATAACTGAAAAACGACGTGTTTACACGACGATAAGTGTGATAACAATGTACAGAACGAGTGGCGAGCAAGTATATAGGAGAAAATCAACACTGGAAATTTGAGATAATGGAAAACAATGTTTGCGCAAACCAGACCAGTCAATGTAAACTTCCTCGATTGCCGAGCACTTAATACATAATACGTATATTATACTCATCATATCTGTTTAGTTTGCGATTAGTAATAGATATAAACGTACGTATTATAATAATCAATGACAGACAAGCGCAGGTTTGTAATAATATACTCACCATCACACATCAGTACAAATTTCCTTAGGTTAAGTCTATTATAACAAGTAAATATTTATAATTTTTAAAGGGTGGATATGGAAGGGGCAGTGATGAAGCCCTCTCTTTAGATACTATTTCAAAGATCATTTCTCGTCTATATATTAGTTAATTTACAAAAAGGTGGTAATATACTTAACAGTCATGACTTGTAGTGCACTGAAAGTATACTATACTTACCTACATAAAATAATATGTACCTAGTGAGTTTATGGTTTATCACTTTTTAATACTACGAATTTAATTTATATTTATGTGACTTATACAATATGCATATTTTGTTTCTGGTCATGTTTTTAATTCCTAGATCCCTAAAACCCTTTTGGTCAACACATTGTTTTTTTCGAATTGTCGATACGCACAATTCACGTTCATCTGATACGTCGGAGTTACAGATTTAGTTGTTTACCTTTATTAGATTGAAGTATAGTGGAGATTACAAATTATAATAGGATAACAGAAGATAGATAGGACCCCAGGCCACAGTCCGTACCATCACTTGAAACCGGCTCCATCACTGTAGTAATAACACCCAGTAAGGGGATGAATGTATTAATGTTATTATTACTTACTATTACTACGTTGGTGAATAGTCCCGTATCTTTATAATATAAACAAATATGTTCAAAGATTTTTCGACCAAATGGCCTCGAATAATTCTTCTCCAGAAATGTATAATATAATATTTTATTTTATACTCATCGTTTAATATATTATACCGAACAATAAAAGTGCAAGTTACGACTTCTGGTTATATTATGTTTTAATATATTATAGGTTGTACCCATATGATATAATATAGGTGCCCCATACAGTATATAATATAATATGTATATTGTTTAATCTTAAAAATGTTTGCACAAACTGCAAAGACCGTAAAAAAACAAAAAAAATTATCGTTAGCGATAAATAAACGAAGTATATACTTGTGCATTGTATTCAAACCGTGAAAAGTGTTGTCGATGAACTCGTAAAAAAAACCCAAACGTGAAACCGGTTAGGTCTGCATAATAACGCATAGTACCTATATACCACTGAGTAATGCATGCGGCCTGCAGTCCGGTTTGTCCGAGTAAGTATATTAATGTGTATAATATACCTTGTATATATTATATTATTATTACACCTATGTGTTTACCTGTACGCGGTGTAATGTTTGCTGTCGGAAGATAGGGTGTCGTTGACGCATAGTATGTTGTTATTACTATTATATTGTTTTACGTCCGTTATGGAAACATCGCGTTCATAGCATATTATTAGATTCGCGCCAAGGGGCGAATGAGCGGTGTCTGTGTAATGTATAATGTGTACTTTAATACTATAATATAACAAAATATTATAAATTATAATAATATTGTTTGTATACAATAATAACGATAAAACACTGTGGCTTATTTCGACGATTTCTAAGTTCATAGTACAGTCAGTACAGGCAGCAGTTTATATTATAAATGTGATGCAGTCTTGTTAAGTGTTTGAGTAAAACTATTCGAGTAAAAATATGTAAATACTTTTTAAGTACTCAAATACGTATTTTAAATAATAATTAAGAGTTATAGACTGTCTCGTAATATCTTTATATTTAGAAGAAAATACTCATTTTCAATAACTTTTCTTTTTAATTTATATACTCTCTATTTCCAAATACAATAACGTAAAATAAAAATAGAAACTGAGAATACATAATAATATAGTCGTAAAAAATAACACTTTTTTTATGTGACTGAGGCTCAATCAAAAATTAAAATACCTTACATAGAAAATAGATGAGTTACACCAAAATGGTATAAAATTTTATATCATATGAATGTAAAACATGATGTCAAAAAAAATCGATCCAGTTGACTTATAAAGTAAAAAAATTTGTATTTGTACAAATTTGAAAATATTTAAATGTATCTATATTGTCTGTACACAAATACTTTTCAAAATAAGTACCCATCTGTATCTGTAATTAAATACATTTACTAAGTATCTTTTACAAGACTGCAGTTAATATGTATAATGCATAAATAGGTACGCCGTACGCGCTCGCGACTTGAGATAGAAGGATACACTTCAAATAATAAAAATGATGTAAGATCGCCACGACTGACAGGTCACCTCCCCCACACACTACATATGCCTACTGAGACCGCGAACCCATCAACACTGGACCGCGTAATGATGAGACTCTTATCGCGCCCATCGATTTTTTTTCTACAACCTACGCCACGACGTGGGCCAATATTATATAATTATTTATCTTAATATTATATCATACACGCTATAACCTGTTCGGCTATATGTATCGTCTTGTCGCAAATAGAAACAAGCGCAGATTCCGTTCCAAAGACTTTAGTATATGTATATTATAATATAACATTATAACATTTTTTAAGGACATAAATCGTGTCCACTGGACCCAGGGGACCGCAAGACGAAATTTCGGGTGTATAATATACAAAAAAAAACCGATGTGTATAACCTGACTAATGGTTATATGTAATATATATAATATATTATTTTATAAACATAACATATCGTTAGCCTCACTGCTGAGCAGCTGACCAAAGACGGTTTTCCAAACGAAATCAACACCCCACATGTAGGTATATACATTGTATATTATATACTATGTATAGGTACGCGTTATGATGAACGAGTTTAAGACGTATTGTTTTTCCCGAACCAAAATACCTAAATAGAAGACCGTGAGAACGGCGCGGCAACTACGTGTTCGAAGTCTCGTATTTATTTGGTTATAGATCGATAACACTGAACGAAATTATGTACAAAGTCGCCTGCAATCGACTGTAAATATAGGGTTACTTATATAAGCACGGAGAACAATTAGCAGGAGTTTCGTCTAAAAACTTTAGTTCAAACCTAAATTACTAACTAATAGTTAGTAATTATAAAGTATAAACTATTAGTTAAATACTATCGATATGACAGTGTATTTTGTACAGCGACATTTTTAGAAAAGTATTCTATTTCGGGCTGCATGAAATCAAAAATATGGGTCAAGATTTAATAAACAGAGCTGATAGACGACGGATTAATCTACAATGCAAACACGAGGATGAAAAAAATAAGGGCAACAGGTATGAAATATGATATAGAATTGCACTAAAGTATTTAACTGAAAATACATGAAAACAATATTATGATAGAGGTGTAATTGTGTAAATACTATATACTCGGATTTGGTACCCTTATGCTCATACCATCCCTAAGATTAGTGCCTACGATGATATTACATACTTTAAAACGGTTTACATATTATAATGAATCACTAATAATTTCAACCAAAACTATACAGTGGCAACACTGCGAGGATTCGGTTTGACAATTTAGATATTATAATATGATACTAACATTCGTGGTGTAAAATAAAAATCATTAACCCCAATCCTCAGTGAGAACAAACAACGCAAAATTGAGTTTTTTTAGTATACGCGGACTATGTGATGATTATTGTTTTTAATATACATATAGAAATACTGTGATTTATCGTAGTACCTATATAGATAATATTATTACAGAAAATACATCATACTATTGTTATATGCGATTATCATGATTGCATATTTTATATTGGTGATGACCACAATTAAAATACAGTGTATTATGCACCTGTTAAAAGTTAATGATAAAGTATAAAAAAATAAGATATTTGGATATTCACATCAATATTGATATGATTCATATAGTAGCCCAGAAACTACACGTACGTACCCTAATAAACGGATTCTACCAAAGAGTATTTCGTCTGATGTAGTATATAAAATGTAACAATTTTTTCATTCCGTTGCGAATTGCGACAAATATAGGTTAGTTTAATTTAAAAATTCAAATTAATACACACATATGCAAATTTTGACATTAAATATTCAACGGACATGATGGTTTTATATACATTCACAGAAATGTCATAAAAACATCGAATTAATTTTTATGTACATGGAAAGAAAAAAAGTTTAAATTTCTGCAGCATTCTCCAAAGGTTAAAAATAAAGAGTATTTTTAGTGGAAACGCAATTGTATAGAGAGACGTGATAATATTTAATTCAATATTTCACAAATAATCCAAGCCTTATAATTCGTCATAAACTCAATTAATGTTAGAACAATATATTCTCATTTATTATTATAATAAGAGAAAACTTTTATAATAGTTTTCAAATTCGACAACACTAAATACAATTTAAAAAAGTATTTTTTTCGACTGAATATTCAAAATGTTCAAATATATTTGACAACATGTTTTTGATAGATATTTTCCACATTGTTTCCTCGAGGTTTGATTAGAATCCCGGTTTTCGATTATAATTTGCTAATTAACAAACGTTCGCTTTAAACGCCGTTCACAAATGTAACTACAGCGTGAGAAAAAAAATTATATTGTAAGCCACGTGGCAGCCTAAGTAAAACTTATTCCAGTTTAACGGAGATAAAAAATCGAAGCTCAACCAAAAACTAATGTAGGTGTATTATGAAAAAGTAGAATTTATTGGTTTTTGTATATTATTATTGTTCATATATAGTATATACGAACAAAGAGAAATAACATCGTCTGCATTGCAATAGAGATATAATTGAAACAAACAAAATATAAAACATTGTAAAGGATATCGAGGAAAAAATAAGTTCGCTCGCTGTTTATTGGTGTGAAAACGGTGTTATTATATCGTCTGCGAATCAGATGAAAATGTCGTATTTTGTTGCAATTCGTTGCCTTTAAAGAAGCAATCGCATAGAAACTTGCTCGCCCACCAACACAGCCGTGCATGCAGCGAGCCTAGAAGATGTAATTATTACAGTGCGAAAGCACGGCGATTTTATCAAATAAATACACAGGTAGGTACTACGACTGACGTACACAAACAGAAGCCAATTGGATTGCAGGTCATTTTGCAGAGGCTGCAGCACGAACGAAATCAGTACAATATATACAGCTGAACGCGTAAAACAAATATAATACAAAAACCGAACGCGCGACGATAATGAAAAAAAAAGTTTTTAATACGATTTACCGTTGGTTTGTATTTTTTTTTAGATTTTTAAAATATATACAATATACATACAGTCATATAGGTATGTATATTGTATGTATGCGCGAGAGCGTGTGTATGTGTGTATGTGTGTATAATATATTATATCGTCGTCGACGGTATGCATTGAACACAACCTACCTATACGGCATATACATAGGTACCATAGTAATAATAATAAAATACATTGATTTGAGTGCGTATGTTTTAGCAAACTAAAATTCCAAAAAGCGTGTTTTTAGTACATAAGTCTTAGAAAGTTATTTCAGAATACAATACTATAAGAAAATGTATGTCTTGGAATAATACAAAAAATGATAGAAAACGTATATATTACATACGTGTTTGTATTCTACAGCAAAATACATTGCTATATTATTATTAACACATCCAGTTATTTCGGCACAGCATATTACAGAAATCTAACAAGCAAAATATAAAACAGAAGCTACACTAATATCAAATATTAAAAAGCATATATAGGTAGCTGGTAGGTACATACGATAAAAATCAGATTAGCAAATTCTATTTATTTGAAAACAAGAAACTGAAAATCTCAGTTACGATGGAAATTTATTTTTAAAAGCAATCGCATTTATATTACAGTAATCTTATAAATATTGAAAAACATTTATTTCGGTAATATTATTAATTTATTTCTAAAAAGCAGTTATTTAGGTATATGTTAGCGTATAAACCATTAGTTATTAATGTTATTATAGATACTTATAACTATATTATAATTTCTAACAGATAATTATTATTTATTTTGCACATGACCACATTTTAGAACTTGACTTTCTAAAAAAATCATCGATAATTTAAACGTCATATATATTAAAATATAAATATCGAGCGAGCAGTGTCCCAGTAATCGCCCTTCATACGAAGGATAGGAGGATTGATCCGAACAGTAATTCTCTGTGGCAGCATCTGCAGAACGCAGAGCCATACGATTAAATCGAATTACACGATTTTCGCTTTCGGCAGAAATATTCTACGTATCTGATTCAATATTATTATAGCTGAAAAGATACGGCCAGTAAACACTTTTGTTTTAATAGCGAAACAAAAGAAACACTTTCCACTCAATAGAGTTGCGCAGCAGCCGATTATAACAATTTATTGGTGAATTTCAATCTTTCGGTTAACTATAGTCTATGTATGTATTATTTATTGTAACGATTTTATAAAACGGGCTTTCATAACGTTAAGATAACATAAGGCACGATTAAACCAATCAGAAAAAAAATCATATTTAAAAATTGTAACCTGTTGAAAAATTAATTCTGCAAAAAAATTATCGTCTCTATAAAATTCATGAGAATTAATTATTGACGTAGTCCGCGGTTCTTTTTACCACATCCAATACCGATTGATTTGAGTTACACGGAACCAACTTTATCTTGGGTAGGTATTTAATGTATCAGAAAATGCCGATTTCTTCATAGAGAACCAAATATATTTACCAAAGAAAACTATAGATGATAAGATTCAGGAAAATTATGATGCAAACGAGTCATATGTCTCGATTATTTCAACTTAACCATCCAAGTGAGTATCCAAAATTAGTCCAAATAAGTTGAGTTTTCTTTTAATTGGTGACTAACTAGGTACTGGAAAATTAATAAGATTACAAAAAATATTCTATTTAAGAATATGTTTCAGATTTAATATAGTTATACTATAGGTACTCAGCGTATAATACAGTGAATGCAAAATGTATTTACAACATAAGAACTTGAAATTCAAAAAATAATATCTCACGTTAAAACATCAACCTGTATACAAGCATACACATCAAGAACACGCAAATTATATAGGAAGTATCTATATTCTATATATATGATGTATCATAATAATACATACACGAGATCGTGTTCACATCCGTCCATATCCGTCATCCGCTTCGGTGGCGGCGCTTTGATCGAAACGCCCGCCGCCACGTCATAATACGGTTGAATACACAACAATCCGTTTTCGCGTTCCACAAACGGCCGCCGATATGTTTTCTGCCGATCGGCAGCGGGACCGCTGCAGTATATACGTGGTCGTGAACGTCGGTTCGGACGATGTATTAGCACTTAACCACGCGATGATGGAACCGGGGCGGAAATTGCTCAAAAGCAATCCGAAATCTGCGACTGCCTGCACCACCGTATAGTCTTCGACGTGCCCTCTTCTCAAAGTAAATCCCTCTTTTTTATATATATATACCCCTTCCTACCCCCACAAAATACCTTGAACAGAGATGTAGCTTAGGTAGGTGGGTAGAGAAAGTGGTAGATATTACATTGTATATTATATATACACAAGTTTTCCTTCATCTCCGGGTCGGATTTAGTTGCTCCATCTCTGTCTCTGGCTACTCACCTCCGTCTATCACTCCATAGGTTTTATGTAAGATGCCTATATATACATATACGTGTGATACACTGGTATAACTTATAACTGCAGCGAACTACTAAGATTTTTTTAGGTCAACTTTTGTATTTTCGAAAAAAAAATGCTTTTACACAGTTTTAAGTACTTATTTATGTATTTTAAAAGTACATAGATTATTTAGTTTCTTTTTAAATTGTAATAACAATTCGTATTATATTATAGTATTGATTTAATAATCAAAAACGGAATACTTTTCTAAAAACAGAATAATTTTCAATATTAGTTAGATACCTACCTATTAATATTTATTATTTAATAAGTATTTAAACGTTTGCAGGGTATACTTAATACTCATCGGTATTTTACTATATGACCTAAACGCTACAGTTGGAACTTCAAAGTTAATTAAAACATTTTTTTTTTTAAATACAAAAATTGACATTGAAAATCAGTGAAACAAATCGTATAGATGGCACTGTACCCAGGTTGTACTTATATTATATAACATACTATATTTATATATTATAGGTACAGCTACTTTAAAAAAGAAACTATATGTAAACTAGGGTACCGGTATAAACCTAGAGACCGGGCTCGAAATTTTAGTTTATCACCTATAGGGCCGAAGAAAAATTAAAAAAGCGAGACGCCTTAGATCCGGAGACCGATTTGAGGATTAATCGCAACGCCCCCCGCATTGGTGCGTCCCGAGAATACGAACGGGGTGCGGGAAGAATATACACCGTGCGCTCGCCAAAAAATTGATCGAATAGCAACGGTTTTGCGACTAGGTTTACAGCGCGCCCATTTGCTTTTAATATCTTGAGCAAACTTGCTTTGAACAAACATCTAACCCGCGATATCGGAGGAGCAATTAATTTCCGAAACGTCGAAATCGTAACATTTTCCTAACGCGTCTTGTCGTTGATCAAATATTAGCAAAACCGCTGTAAAAATACATCGTGGAATGCTCGTTACGATTCCATCGTAACTATATTATAGTACATGTACAGCTAAACATCAGTTTTCGATTTTTAAATCATGTTATATAGCCAACAGCAATTACAACTTAAATAAATATAAAATTTCAGAGGTTAAATTATGAAGAATATAAGAGACAAATACAACTACTTTATTCATCCAAAAAATTGAATTCATACATACAACAACATACATAAATCATTAACTACGGCAAGCAAACATTACAAAACACATCAAAGATCAGACTTGAATGTGCCTCAAACTTTGAACATCATTACCTACAGACTACAGTAATAGCAGTATTAGGATTATCCGAGGCCTAAGGGTTTATCGTATATCTTATATCATAATATATATATAATATAAAACAATAAAATGACATATGACTACGCATGATTGATAACTATATAAAATATTTGTATATTACGTGCATAATATTATATTATATTGTGTATGTACAATATGACATCTTTGAGCTCTGAATACCTACATTTATTTAAAAAATAATGGTATTGAAACATGAGAAAATGTCTTTAGACTGTATGTAGGTAGAATATATAAATGAAATACGTATATGATAAAAAAAATATATTTTACAAAATACATAAATGATAATAATCATATATGAAACGGTATAAATGAAAAAAAATGTCATTTTCAGGGCTTCTTTTCAAAAACATTTTACTATGCTTTCACGGTTTTGAATAAAAATTAAAAACCATCGATCTTATACTGAATGTATGTTTGTTAATTTATCCTTTGCAGATAAAGTATACCTGCTATTGTACAACTACAATTTAGCGATGGCATTCAGCCAAAAAAAAATTTGTAAATGTTTACCATGTAAATAAAAAGGTAAATAAAAAAATACAAACATTATAGTACATAATTTAAAAAAGATAATTTAATCGTCGGCCATCATTAGTTATGCTAAAATTATCTTGACCGTATGATTAAGAAAATAAATATCAAGTTCCTTAGGTAACAATACCAATATAACTTATTAAGATCAGAATACAAAAATATATTATGCAAATCTTGCGGAAAGTTTACATAACTACACAATTCTATAGATAAGTGGTACCATAAAAAAATTTTCAAGTATAAGACAGCATAAAATTGAAATAATCCTCAGAATTAAAAAAAACCATCAGGCATTTAAGTAATAATATTACACACTTAAATACGTGTATTAAATTACAATTAATAACTGCTGATGGACAACAAATCAATCAAAACAAACAATTATTGCACGAGGTGTTATATAATAATATTTATAACCTATTCTTTAAATTCCATCATTATGTAAAGCAATACAATACATCCGATATTATGGGCTTTAATAAATACGAAGTTATACGACTTCGTTTACTTCTGGGCAGAAAAGATTAAAATGAGGCTTTGTTATCGTTATTATATCATTGTTATTTAGCACAATAATGTAATACACAACATAGGGGCGTACACGTGCACGAGACGTACATTTTAGATTAGAGGTGAAACAATGTACATTATATAGCTGGTGTTATATGCGACTATGCGATGTAAATAACCAAAAAACTAAGAAAGTAAGAACACATGCATCCTATTATAATAATAATACGAATATGCTGTACTATATATATAAATTATTGTCAATGCACAAAAATCTAAAAGCCAATTATGTAGAGGTATTTTATTTCAAATAGTCATTCAACCACTATAATATTATACTACAATGTTCAGTGACCTATTTCCAAAATCGAAGAAAACTTTCTCGTCAATAAACCCTTATTAATTATTCGTCAATATTAACTTCTTCGGTGTACAAGCCGCATCGGTTCGTACATATTTTGTGCTTTGTATAACTTAACAAGCCTCGTACAAGTCCTTTTCAAATTAATGAAATTTAATTCAGTCCCTCACAGATTCGGCTTATTGTTCTACTACGTGAAAAGGACGACATTTCGTTCAAACTTTAACGCCCATACCCTATGTATAAAATTTATTTAACGTTCTGTAAAACTTATATATACCTAGCTAAATAGTAAATATATTATGAAAACAATTAACTAAAATAAATTGTAGGACACATACAAATTACTCAGTAGTAGCACATAAAAAAACTTATAAATACGCATAGTACTATTGTAATACCTAAGTATATTAATTTTAATTTGCAATTTCAATTAGGTACAAGAAATGTATACAAAATTATCACTCGTCGAAAATGCAACTTTAATAATATTTTCAATGAAATCTTTTTTATAATATAAGCACGCACTTTCAACTATATCTAAACATTTTAAAAATTGATGAGTTAATGTAGGTAGACAAGCAGTACATAAGTACTTTTAAAATACAGAATTCAAAAATAAATCAGTACGATGTACGAAACACACGAGGATAAATGCAATATGAGACTTCAAATTTTTACCAAGGACGTCAAGTTTTTACAAAATGCGCCATAATGCAAGCGAAAAGTTCCCAAAAAAACTACAAAAGTTTGTAATAGAAAACTTCTTTGGGGTTCAACTTGCGCACAACAAACTAGAGTATAGACTATAGACATAAAAACGCGTTTATTGCCCACGCATGTTACAATTACAAAGCTCAACAATTTAGTTCAGGATTCCCAACATCAAATATTATAATTTAAACTGGCATTTTTGTAAATAAAAAAATATTTTTTTTCCATTTGAACTCAAATAAACCAAAAATAAATAAATGTGTATCTATAAATATAAGCCTATACATATAAAATATTTTTTAATTAACATTATATTACTATTGATATTTTAACAAATAAGAAATAACAATGGAGATTTAAATACAACTAATATTGAATTCTACAGTATTATTAATTACTATGATACCTATCTAATACGCAAATAATTTTAACTATGGAAACACAATAAGAAACAATAGCGCATGGAATAAGCAAAAATTTCCAAAGTTTTATATCTTTTATAGTTTTACGCATGGTCATAATACAACTCATTTCAATATTGATCTGAATTCTTATAAACAATGCCCAAAGTTTAAAGTAAATGTCAGAGAAATGACTTCCGACTAACAACATGAGTTCGTTCGCCTCCACAGTGTTTAACTTTTGTCGGGAGATAATATTGAAAATGAAATCAAATATCCTCTAGGGGACTCAGGCTTTACGCGAATATTGCTTTTCCGCCCACCTTCAATCTCCCCCATGCTTCCGGTTGACTATAGGTATAGCTACTCGTAAAATATACCCATCAAGACCCATTAAGTTTGACGGAGTAAATTTTTCTTCCCCTGCGTTATTGACTTGAATAATTGATATCACTAGGAGCGAAAATACACTTGTAAAATAATAATGAAGACACTGTGCAGCCACTCGAAAAACATGGACGTTTTTTAATACATCCATAAATCTCAAAACCAAAATGTTCAACATACCTAGTAAATAGGTGCCTATTTAATGATATATTACATTAAAATGACGCTACAATGCACCACCCGCAGGTGTTATCTGTTTTTACACATGCTTAATACAGCAATATACATGCCATATTCTTACTAAAGTTTAATATAAGTTAATACTAGAGCAAATTTAAATATTTAAAAATTTGTACAGGATAATTCAAGCTGGGCCCGAGCAAGATTTATTTAAAAATAAATTAATAGAACTTAAAGGTTCATCATTTCGAATTCATATATTATAACTCTTTATATGCTCGCGGATGTTACGTCCCGAAACATCCTATAATGAACTAAGTTTAGTAAAATAAAGTTATTAAAATAATTTGTATCGACCAATAATTTAATTATAAATGTGATAAGTAGGTATACCATTCAATTAGTCATACAAAAATTTAAAGAAAAATTAAAATTCAATTTAAAAGTTCTAAACTTTTATTAACTTTTGCTAACAGAAGACAAGTTATAACTCAGACCCAGAAAGTTTTAATAATAAAAGAATATGTAGAAATAGTTTCAAAACAAATTAAATGTCTACCTAGTTCAAGCAACACGCGTGTATACACTTCTAAATATATAGGTACATTTACTCGTTTTAATAAAAAAAAATCAAACATAGGTAATAAAATCTCTAATAGACTTTAAACGCAATTAATATATACCTATTCCGAAAAAATTACATTGTTTCTACTACAGTCTATGTGAGTTATAATTTATTTTTGGAAACATTTTTAAAATACTAGAATTCCTACTAATGATGTGAACCTTACCATAAAAAGCCTACATGAATTGGGCACTATCATAACGATTAAATTCAATCATAAAAACAATACCCAAAGGCTAAAAGGCCAAATCCATCGACTGCCAATCGTCATATTATAATAGACTATAATACGTCTTAACGTTATTATTAAACTATAATTATAACTTATTAGTTATTACTTATTAGCCTCACAGGTACAAACAAAACACATAAGTACATTAAAATGTATAATAATATTGCTTATTATACTATGTATAAAAATATGTCGAAGCCGAGGTCAAAACATTCTCCCCTGCTTAAAAATAAGACATTTAAAAGTACGTATCAGGTATCTGTTCACATTTCGATTCTTTCTATTTTTTACGTTTTTAATTTAATCAGTCATTGTGTAAATTTTCTTCACTCGTATTTAAATCGTGACTTAACTCGACCTGATTATCCTAATTTAAAAAAGCAGTAGCGCACGGGTGTGTTTAATTTTTATATAAACGCTAATAATGTTTATTTATCCTACAGCCTACACATATAACGAAGGAACTTGAACAATATAGTTTACCTATAATATATAATTAACATATTATATGATCGATTTAGTCGAACGAATTTCTTCATGAAATAGGTGTATAACACTACAGTTTCACACTTAACAACAAAAATACGATCTATTATATTAATCTTAATTAGTACCTATATAAGTTTTAATATTATTAATCATATTTATATAATTAATATTCGAAACGATACTCGAGTTCTACATACATAAGCATGATGAATCATGTAAAATGAACCTTATCCTACTTTTCCAATCTATCATAGCAGATTTTCGGAAAAAAAACTGTCAAACTATGACTGCTAAAAAATGTAATTGTTACTTTAAAATTTGTTTAGGTGGATACTTATAAAATGATTAGCATAAACGAGAAACTGTAACCATTAATTCAATAAAAAAAATTTTGAATGAATATCAAGTTGTAAAATATTATTATATTAAAAAATGTTATATTATATTTAAAACATTTTATGTTGTTATTTCAATATAGACTTAAGTCAATAAACTATAAATTCAAGTTCTAGGCAAGTATTTTAATTTTCACTAAAAAACAAATAATTTTGCTTATAAATAAAAATAAAAGTGGTGGATATGATTGATACACCATAACAGAGGAAAGCATGCCAGAATGGGGAAGAAAGAAAGACATTTTTATCATTGCATCTCATTCTGGCAGAAGTCTTATCATAATATAATATATATATATATATAATTATACATAAACATATTTGTGACAGGACCTCTATATTTATTTGTATGATTATCACAAACAGCCTATCCATTCTATAAAATCTATGGTAAAGGGTAGTAACTGACTTAAGTTACCACTGTAGCTTACCAAACTATCTCATTGTATTATACTATTTTACACAGGGAGATACCTACCTACTCTTAAGATTTACAAAAGATATTATGGTTGAGCAAAACAAATGGGTGTTAAGTTACTGTAATTTAATGTAATGTAATGTAATGTAATGTCACATATTCATTACAAAACTAATTAGGTAGTAATTATCTCATTGGCTGTATTTGAGTAGGTTTGGAAGTACAAGGTCTTCACTGTTTAATAATATTAATAATAGAACAATTTGGTAGGTAAATTAAACTTTTAATTTCAATAATTATCTATACCCTATTAATTTGTGTTTTCAACTTTTTTGTCACTAAGTGACCCGACAACCTATTGGTAGAATGTATTTAAATATAAAAAGTGCACATAACAGTGAACAACAAGACTTGTGAATTTACAAATCAAATTTACAATCTAAACTCTTGGATTTGAAGGGGGTGCTTTATTAATAGCAACAACCTAAAAAATAAAATCACACTGTTAACATTTAATATAAATCAGATACCTTGATAGAAACTATTTTAGATACTTATTTTAGTAGATACCTATATTTTGTTACTTGACAGGTGTTGACTTATTTATTAATGATAAGCATGTTATTTACTGTGTAGGTACCTATAAAGTAACCTCTTACTATTAAAAAATGACTATTGGTAATTTTACCTTTTGAGCTTTGCACATAGTGTTGATAGCTTGGACGTCATGACTTGAATGCCTCGATTCGTGCATACACACGGCACATACTGGTGTCTTGCAAACCATACAGTACATGGACAGGCACTCTTCTTCGTGTTCATGGCAAATGATGTCCCTGTTTCTGATCTTGTTCCTGAGGGCCACCTTACCAACTGTCGGCTCCAGCAGGTTGTGCTTGGCCAACGGGCCCCTAGACGGATGGCAGTTGTCGCGGCACGAGTCACAGTACAGCACCTCACACTGCTCACACAGCACAGTGGCGTCAGCTGCCGGTTCGCTCTCGCACAGCTGGCACTTGGGGACGATGTGTCTGAGCTCGCCATAACGGTCCACAATGTTCCTCATTGTCCTGTACTTAGGTAGGTTGTGCGCGCCGTTGTCGTCAAAGTACACGGTCTTCCTGCAGGCCGGACACGACAGCGAATACGAGCCGGCCATAACCGGCGGGAATGCAATGATGCCTCCACCGACGTGGTTGGACGTGCCCAGGTAGCTGTTGGGCCGACTGTTGCATACGACGCCGCTGTCCGTCTCGCTGAGTATGGACAGCTTGTCCGACTCTGGATGGCAGTCAGACGCATGTGACTCGGCCGTGCTGCTGCCGCTAGTCGTCGAGTTACCACTGTTCTCTTGCGGAGCGGTCGGCTCCAGCGGTCGCTGAGCGTGTACCGCACAGTTCAGGCACAAAGCATGGTAGCACGGCAACAGTACCGGGTTGTTGAACAGCTGCTTGCAGGCGATGCAGTGCAGTTCGTCTTCCATCGCGGAGGTTAGACGTATTATAGCAGACGAAGGAGACTGGAGAGTTTATCTCGACTGTTTTTGAGCCCGGGAACGTAAATATGATCGTCGTCGTCGTGTCGATCAGCGATCAAAATAGCTCACATCGCGGAAAATCCTCCTAACGACCAGACGATTACGCGAGAAAAATTAGAGGAGGTACCTATATAATTATTTATTAAAAAAAAAACACTGTGATACACCGCAGTGGTGCTTTACAACATTATTTTCTATATATTGCATGTATCCACGGCACGGAGTACAAACACACGACAGGACGACACACACGCTAGACAAAAACTAAGTGGTCGACGTTGTGTTAATGTGTTAGTTGATACGTCTCGGTGTATTATTGTTGTTGTGTTAGCCGGAGGAAAACGCGACTTTTGTTTACACGACGCTAATGAACTCTGGCGGCGAGCGACCGCAAGTCGACGCCGCGTACAGTGTCGGCCGCAGACTCGGCGATTTATACCAAAAACACGCAAGACAAAATTAATCTACCTTGCGTCCGAGTTCGTTCAATTCGGAACGATTCGTCAATCAAAAGGGAAACAAAAAAAGGGAAAAAAACAAAGGTAAAAAAAAACGATAACGGAAAGTTTTTAATGTTTTTAAGTATGTTTATTATTTGATATTATTATATTAATATTATTATAAGTGTTTGACAAAACGCAGATTTTTCACTCAGAACCGCACAGTTGATTAACGTTTGTCACACTGTTGTCTATCGGAGTGCGGTCACGGCACAGATATCTATACTAACTAGATATGGTACTAGACTAGTTTTACATTGACAATAGAGAAGCTCGGCGGTGCGCTCTTATCACGCATCCGCCATGTTTTCGGGGGTCAAAACAATGATTTGAATGTATGAAAAAGATACAAGTTAAATTAATGTTCATGAAGTATTAAAAGATTTAAATTTAAACACGCATTCAATTTCAAACCATAACTATATAAATAATACATCTTACATATATAGATTGATAAATGCATATTATAGCAACTATTTGGGACTTATTAAATAACTTGAATGGTATAGTGTAGTCTCGTGAAATAAACCGTGTAACATCAGTTACATACACAGATATATTTTTAATTACTTTATATAATTATATATCAGTTAATTAACAATAATAATATAATACAATAGTTAACTTCATAATATACAAATCAATTCATATCATACTCAATTAATTTCAAAGAATAATGATTATTCAAATTTATAATTCAGGTATAAGGAGATATATATTTTTAATTTAATATATTATAATATGACTGTAGAATACAAATATAAAAATGTCAATACAAAGTAAATAGGTACAATAGAATTATGAATATGAAACAAAGAAATATTATTAATAAAGTTTAAACATAATTATTTATTGGTTATTAAATAAAATCAGCTTAGTTAAGACACGTCGTTTGCTAACTTGTTTATCTTTAGATTTAGCAATATAGTGCAGACGTATTTTGAGATATTCCTTACAAATTAAAGATACTAAATGTAATTTATGGTTTTCTAGAAAACAATCATCCAAACAACTTAAATTTTTAAATACATTATTACTGTAAACATAGTTCTTAGTATGAATAACAATTTTAGAATATGAACCCAATTTTAGATGTTTAAAATTATCTGTGAGTTGAATAAGAGTATTTTCAACAAATTTCACGATTTTTAATACATCAGTTGAACTCCGTACTAGTCCTCCCCTATTTTTAATATTAACTAGAGCCGAATAAGAATTTGTATGACTATAATTATGATCTATAGTAGTTTTTCTTTCTAGTAAACTTTCAGTACACGTAGGGCATTCTATTTTCTTAAAAATGGTTCTTACTATAAATCCACTAATATAGTATAAAATATTATCTTTAAGAATATTTATGTTAACACTATCATTTTCAAAAGAAAGGAAGTCTGGTATTTTTTCATCATCATCTTCAATAATTTCTTCAGATTTTCTTTTTTTCCAACGTATTTCAAAAATGCTGTCATAACATGAATTATCTAATGCAACACAGTTTGCTGCATAAGATGAAGTTATTAAATTCTTTAAACACAATTGTTTCATAGCTGTTCGAAATTCCAGAACATTAGGGTTATTATTGTGACCAAATCTTTGCCTTATTTTAGAAAAAAATATTTCTAAGTGGTCTTGAGAAAATTTGTAAGTTAAAAGATATTTATAATCAGTAACAATAAAAAGTTCCTTAGCCAAGTTTAATATTGATTTGACAGCTACAGCAAAACCTACAAATATAAATATAATAATGAGTATAATGATATAAATATACAAAATAATACATGCTACGTTAAAATTCCAACAAATATAATCACTGACCAATCACAAATGTTTTCCTAGGAGTTGAATGAATTGGAATTCCTTTAATATCTGTTAGACTCAACAAATAATCTACCAATGGTTTTATCATATTTTCCACTTCTTTAATGTTGTTTCTGTACAATGGTTTTTTAAATCCTTTACCAAAGGGGTTACGGGTATTAAGAAAGTCAAATATTCTATCAATTACCCTTATAAACCGTTCTGTAGCTTCACCTATAGTAAATTAAAATAACTGTACTTATACTGAATTACTGATTATAATTAAACTGCAACTTACTGTTCTTAAATGTAGATTCTTCTAACGATCTAAGGAATTGTATAGCATCAGCAGTCGACGAGCTTAAGGTCTGTGCGGCCATTTTCACCTTCATAATGTTTTTCCTCCAATCAATATGAGCAGATGTCAATTTATTAGCCAAGTGCAACCCTATGTTCTCTTGGGCTATATCAATGAAGCACAGAATCATTATTATATTAAATTTTATATAATTAGATATTTGTGAAATGAAGCAAATCTAATCTTTTAATATACCTTTATTAAGATCTTGGATAAATGTCCAATCAATTATGCCATCAACACTTTTAAATTTTCGGTAAGTACCAAGGGCATTTCTTGCTAATTTAATATTGTGGCATGCATCTGGTATATAATAAATCTAAATAAAATAAAAATAAATAAATTATACAGTGTTCATTTTTATTATAGATAGTTTTTACCTTCCGATCTATGCCAGGAATATAAAAATATTCTACTAACTCATCATATGATTCATGAAGTTTACATCCGAGATGTGTCATAGTGGATAAGTTAGTACTAGTGCCATCACATGTTACACCCCAAACTCGAACACCAACATTATTTGCCATTGTAATTGCGGTTGTAACAAGACCAGCCTGTATTACTGCAGTACTTTTAGATTGTAAAAAGTAGCCAATTGGATGTTTCCACTTTCCATTTAATCCAACTAACATAAAAACTAATGCTTCTGTAGCTGGGGTCTCCTGTGCTTCAGCTTGAATTCCTCCAAAATCACAATAACCCAGAAATTTATCTTCACTAGCATCATACAAGATTTTTTTTCTTATACACATTGAATCAAAAACTAAATTGCAATCCTTGTCACTGTGTGGAATGCATTTCATATATTCAAATACTTCATTGAAGAAACCTGGATTAGCATTGACAGAAGAAGTCCAGTTGCTAATGGACGATGGATGTGGTAGGCTTAATATAGTTCTGTAATAGGTAGCAGTAATATATTTTTATTAGTGATATATTTGAATACATAATATAAATATAACATAAAAACATAACACATCAAATAAATTTAAAAAAAGAAAATTTCACACAAATAACTGATAATAGTGTTTAATTACCGGCAAAAATTATAAGCTTTAGGAGAATAATAGTGGAGCGTCAAAGCAAATTGTTTCATCTCATTGGAATAGCGACAACCAGTTCCTTTATTACTATTTTTAAGCTCATTATTAAATAATTCTAATATAGACCCTGGCAGAGAAAGCATTCCAATAGCAAGAATAAAGCATTAAAGCATTATAAAAACAGCAAAACGTTTATTTATGATTAAAAATTCTTACCACTAAAATGATTTTCAATTAATCTTCCATGTTCACCATCAATTAAACCTTTATTGCGTAAATCATCTAAGAGATCTTTTAAATTATTAATTGTTTTTTCTTTCCTCCTAAGCTTTTGTTGTAAAATTTTTATTTTATTTTTTAACTTGGTTTCATGGGTAAAACTATTTATAGTTTGTACTTCTACATCTTTTGTAGACTGTGTCTCATTAATTAAAATATCATCTGGTTCAGGACCATTATCTAAAAAAATTATTAATACCTAATAAAAAAAAAAAAAATAATGATAAAATTTAAAACAGTTTTAATACCATCAATAACTGGTGTAGTATCATTATTGACTGGTCTAGGAATTTTTGTCAGAGGATTTATTCTGTGTTTTTTAACTTTTTGGTAGTATGGCGGGAATGATGGAAACACTGATGGAGTAGCATCCAATCTTAATAATGGTCTACTTGCACCTGGGCGTATTTGAAAGTCTTCATTAGTAAAATGATCACTGCAAATTCTACTGTGCTGTGATGGTTTGAAATTTTTTCTTTTTATAGCTTCAATCCACTTCTTCATCAACTCCTCATTGGAATGAGGAAATCTAATTTATAATAAATAATAATTTAAACAAAATACAGTAAAGTTATGGTTGTAATATAATATGAATATAATACTAATTACTGGTATTTTTTAATTGCTAATTTTGTTTTAAATAGGTAGGTTACTTACCGGAAAAAATGTGTTGACTGTCCAGCTGAAGCCCTATTTTGACAGCCATACGCAACACACGAATGAGGCATATTTAAGTATTAATTAGGAGTACATTTTAAAATCGAATTCCACATGTTTGTCATGACATGTTTGTATTGTATCTAGGTTAATGCAGAAATATTTTGACCCCCGAAAAAATGGCGTCTACATCGACGGTGAGCTTCACCTGATAACGGGAGTTCGCTATCTAGTATAGTATAGATATCTGTGGGTCACGGACATTCGATGATAAAAAAATAGAGATAACCGGGCTTGGCATTTTTATATAATATGTATGGGCAGGACTATTTTGAAATGTATAGATATTAGATAATATTATTATTTATTTATTATTTATCTATATTGTACATTTTTTTTTTTTTACAGCTGTTCAGCTGTTGTGCTTGTGATTTACGAGACTAGTTATATAGTAGTTACGTATATGTTTAATTATAATCTATTATCGTTGTCTCATATTTGACTCCTAAAAACGGATGGAGTAGGTTAAGATGGGACTTAGAACTTGGGGAGTAGTTTAGCCTTCACTAGTTAGCACTTTACTCTTTAATAATTATTTTCTGATTTTACTACGAAGAATTAATAAGTACAAAATATAAAAGACGAGTCCCTTAATTAGACTAATAATTTATTCAACAAACAGCAGTCACAAAAGAAACGTTCAAACTTCGAATATATTTATCTAGTAAGATTTGTATATTCACAGAACAAGTAATTAATAACTTTTTGCTTCAATATTCTCTGACGTGAAATGGACTTAAGTAAACTAATGATATAGTAAACATAATTGTATTATACTAGATAAAGGGTAGTTTTAATGATACTATAGTGAATTCAGAATGGTTTTTGACATAGATAAGTATACCTTTTTTACCGGTTTTTGGTTTAGATTTGTATTTATTAATCTACCTATATAATGTAAGAACAATAGAAACATTGTCCTGTCATCATTTTAACCATGTCGAGCTGAATTTTTTTAAATCTCAATTTAAGATAATATACTATGAATAGACAAAAGTGGACTTGCTATAGAGATCATTTTTATTATTTTATACAAGATGTAAAAATGGCAGCATTTCCTTATAGTTACCGTATTATTAGTTTATTATTCTTTTGTCCTTTAAAAAAAGATATTCCCACAATTTAAAACTTGAAATTATTAATTTTTGTACTATTTTTCAAGTGTTTGTTTGAAATCGTGCAATAACAAAGATTAAAACAATATCAATATAATTAAGTGTGAACAATGATTATAAAAACTATAATACTATGTACATATTATTAATCTTTCTAAGACCATGGGTATAAAAATTAAGAAAAGATAAAAAATAATTTGTAATTACTGTTCTTCATTAATTTGAGTTATTATTTTGTAATTCAAAGTTAAAATGTGTTTTTGTTATGTACATGAAAACATTTTTAATATCATTAGAATATATGAGGTCTTAAATTAAAACATTAACAATAATTGAATAATAACATACAATTTTAAGAGTTAAAATAATTCTTGTCTTACTTCTTTGTTTAGAAAACAACTGTTATACCTTAACCAAAATGAAACCAGTCCAAATAACTACAATGAAAATGGAAATTGTTAACTTATTTTCAAGTTCATACGCTCGTTTTTATAGCAAAGGTCAGAAGAATAGTTACGATGTATTAGTTGTGGGAGGAGGTATTGTTGGATTTGCAACTGCACGAGCATTATTATCACGCAATAAGCATCTACGTGTAGGTCTTGTAGAAAAAGAAAATCAGCCTTCAGTTCATCAAAGCGGACACAACAGCGGAGTTATACATGCGGGCATATATTACAAACCAGGCTCGATGAGAGCAAAAATGTGCATTGAAGGCCTCTATAAAACTTATGAATATTGTGCCAAAAATAATATACCACATAAAAAATGTGGAAAACTCATTGTTGCCACTGAAGAATCCCAAATAAAAAGTTTAAATGACTTGTATGAGCGAGGATTAGAAAATGGTACTCCTGATATAAAGTTGATAAATGGAAATGATATCAAGACCATTGAACCATATTGTAATGTAAGTCAATATAAGACACAATAAAGCTTAGATTAATATTTTTACACTCGGATGTTTATAGGGTGTACGAGCAATTCATTCACCACATACAGGAATTGTGGATTGGGCAGTAGTGACAAAACATTATGCAACAGACTTCGCAAATTTGGGTGGTCAAATAATTTACAATTTTAAAGTGAAATCATTTGAAGAATGTAAACATAACAGAGCACTTAAAATAATTTCTGAAAAAAATGTACTTTTATTGTATAGTAATACTCCTAAAAAATTGAAAGAGACATGGCGTGGCACGTGTTAAGAACTATCTGACACTTTATTGGATGGGTAATTGCCCGAAAATGTAACCAACACAACACGCCATGTTTATGCGGTTTATAAAAAATAATTTCTAATTCATAAAATTTAAATTATTAAAAAAATTACAGAACGAAGTATTAGCAGATTATGTTGTTACGTGTGGTGGACTACAATCTGATAAATTATCATTGATGACTGGATGTAAAGCTGATCCATACATATTACCCATACGAGGTGAATATCTTTTACTTGGCAAAGAAAAAGCACATCTTGTTAAAGGCAATATATATCCAGTAATGATTAATTTTATAATACAATTTGTACACTATACATCATGATATAAATTTATTATTAGATATATTTATCTCTTCATAGGTGCCTGATCCCAGTTTACCATTTCTTGGTGTTCATTTTACACCAAGAATGGATGGTTCGGTTTTTTTGGGTCCAAATGCAGTTCTGGCTCTAAAACAAGAAGGATACAGGTTTTTAATACAGATAAATAAAAATTAATTAATATACTAGAGATGTTAATGTATTATTCATGTCTTTAGCTGGAATGATGTTAGTATTTCTAATACAATAAGGCTTTTAAAACTAGATGGTGTACAAAAACTAATGGCAAAACATATGAAATTTGGCATAAATGAAACTATCAAGTCTTTATTTCCTGCCAAGCAGCTAAAAGAAATACAAAATTATATTCCAGCCATCAAACAAAATGATATTAAAAGGTAAAATTAAAAAAAATATATATCAACATAATTTTATTTATTTGATGCGCCTGTTACACAAATGAATAGAGGTCCTACGGGTGTTCGTGCTCAACCACTGTGGGCAGATGGAACAATGGCAGAGGATTTAGTGCTAGACATAGCCTCAAATGATCCTTCAGATTTAGTGAAGTATAGAATAATGCATTGCCGAAGTGCTCCATCACCTTCGGCAACATCATCACTACCAATTGGTGAAGTTATTGTAGACAAAATGTTTGCAAAATACCCGCATTTAAACCTTTTACCAAATTAAATTATCAATATCTATAGTGTTATGATAATGTGATCTACTTTAGTTTATGTGGTGTGAGTAAGGTACATTTGTTAAAAATTAACATAGATTTAAGTCTCTGAGAAAATATTAACCAAACAGGCTAATTTTTACACAGAGAAGCACATTAACCAAATACAATGTATGATTTTGAATCAAAAATACAAATTATATTACCACCATAATAAATGTGATGATGACTATTCTGCATTTATTACTATTCATTATTATTTATTAAGTTAAATAAAAAATAATAATAACCAAAAAATTAGCACAAATATTGTGTATTTTGTTAATTAAGAACAAGAAACATAAAATATAAAAAACTAGTTGAATTATAAAATCATAGAACTATTCACAATACAAACAAAAATTCCAACTTCTATCTAATATAAGTTAATAGTAGTAAAACATTGAGTGACAAATATGATTTGGGACTAACAATGACAATGTATTACAAAGATTAATGTTAAAAACATCTCCACAAATATTTGATGTTCATTAATTTTTTTATATTTTTCTAAATATCTGAATTATGTCTTGGCCACATGCAGTTTATGTACTTATGCATATTATACTTATCTATGTACTTATGTATTAAGAAGAACTTTTTAAGGAATTATTGTATTTAAAACTGATACATTTTATTTTATAAGCAAAAATAAAAATTATGGTACACCATCATTTGGGAGTGTCATCAACTTTTAAATAAAATTTGGTATTCATAAGATCAAATATTGATACTCTCTTTATATATTTTAATTCAATTCTATACCAAGTAAAAGTATTAATACTTATCTTTCAATATGACAATATCACATCCCAACTCATAGTAAGTCAATAATTATTATGAGCAAATAATTGTATTTAGGTATACAGAATAAATTAGTTATCATAGCTACCTGGTACATCCCAGTTAAATGCCATACCAGGCCATAATACTGGTTTCTTCATAGAACAAAATTTATCAAATTCAAACTGCAGTTTATTTTCAAGACATTTAATCTCATTTACTTTTGAACCATAGAGTTCAATTGGATTAATCTCATTTACCTCAGTTACACTGGTAGATTCTGTAACACAAATAGCCAAATGACTTAATTTTAATTTTAAAAAAATGTAGAATAATTAGAATAATCTAACCAAAGAATATAATAGTGAATAATCTCAACCGTGGCAACCCAAAAGCAATTTATAATTCTAGACTTTCATTAATAACAAATGCACAAATTAGAAATATTGTATTACATAAGATATAATACCCAAAATAATTGTTTTAAAGTGTCAACATAGATCAAGGTTTATACCATCACGGTAGACTATGAATTTAAAATTACACTTAATTTTTATGAAAACTATTTTAACTTGAATGCATATATTTATTAACACGAAAAACTCAATCAAAATTAATAAAACATTACCCAGGATTTCAAAACCTTTTTATAATGTTACGAGTAAAACGTTAACCAATTAAAATTGATAACGGTTAACATAACACTAAACGATAAACAAACGATAAACAATTTTAATTAATATAGAATAACATAAGAACTAGTAGAAATTATTGATGATTAAAACATAACATTAGCAGAAAAAAAATTATAACTATCAGTATAATATATTTAGTTGTTTTCGAATTGTAATTTAAATTACTAGGTACCTAATCAAAATAAAATAAATGTAATAGAAAGTTTAAAATGGCAATAAATATTTCAAACACAAAATACACATCACCAATTATGATTTATAAATAGACCTTCTTAGAAAGTATAAATAACACTGTTCAATGTTGGTGCTTAACTTGTATAGTGTGTCTCATCAAAAATACTTTCAGTCAACACCAACGACACATTGGTAATACACCATACGAGTTGTCATTTGACAAAAAAATATATTTTCATGGTATGTGCATTTTATTATTGTACAAATGATTGTGTCACTTATGAGTTATGAGACTTACCAGCAGATTATAAATTCAAGTGAAATGTGAATAACGTTTAAACATAAAAAGCTAAATTGTTCATAACGTTTTAATTGTTAATAATATTAAACCCATGAATTGAATTATGTTTAAATTTATAAAACGCTTAAACGCATAAGTTGAATAATGTATAAAAAATGTTTAATTATTTCATACTAAAAATCCAATAAGCAGATCATTACCATTTTCAAAACCGGGTGAATTGCATAATCCATACTCTTTGTCGACTTTTCTCTTTTCTAATTCTACAAACAATGAACCATATCCATTTATTATACTTCAATAAATAGTATACTAATGTTTTAAAATTACTAATTATATCACATTAATTAGTAAATTAATAGATAGAACATATACTAACCTATTTTTTCTTGATGTTCCAAGGTTTTTTTTGAAAAGTTCAAATATTCTAAATCAATATCAACGCTACCATCGGTAGAGCAAGCATCAACATCATCCTCATTTTCTTCAGTGCTAAAAGTTGTACATTTATTAATTTCCTAGGAAATAGATATAAAATACAATAAGTTATTATAAAAAATACATGAAATATTTAAGAACAAATGCAGTTTAGTTCCCCCTCACCATTTTGAATTTTTTTTATCTTATAGGGTTAAGAATGGTGGTACAATCAGAATTTGTAGATCAAACTTAGTTTCAAAGTTATTGCCTTTGGAACTCAGCAAATTTGGGTTTTTTCAGCATACCCAATACGCTATAATTTACCACGTTTTTCATATCTTTTTACTCTTTTGATACTTGTGTTCTAACATGTTAAAAATGATGGTGCAATCAGAATTAATAAAATTATAGAATAAACTTACTATAAATGTAATAATGATATATTTATTAAAACATAATATATCGGTAATAAAGTAAAAAATGTACAACAATTCAATGTTGTCTTCGTCATCAGTAGCTGAATTGGACTTAGTTGTTTTTGCATTATTTTATGTTTCAAAAATAACTGATGGATCATACAAACGCCCAGCTTATTTAAAAAGCTCAGGTAATGGCTCTAACTTTAAAATACGAGTATACAACATCGCTTTAAAAACATACATTTTGCCAAATACCCAGAATAAAACCTTTTTTTGCGGCAATACTGCGATAGTATCTTCATGATAATAGAATAAGCTATATTAAGTTGTTTTGCAATTATCTTCAGGTAGACAATAGGTTAATGAGTATATTGTAACCTTGCCTATTAAAATAACATAATTATATTAAAATGGCGCCTTCACCTGCCAGCTCCGGTCACCAGACTTGTTGGTCAGTTCAAGTAATATAAAATGATTCCTTCGCCTGCTGACTCCAGTCACCGAGCTCAAAGTCCTTCACATGGCAATAATGTTATGTTCCGTGAATACCTATAAACGTAAAATCGCATACTTAGGAAGTTAAAGAACTTCAACAAAAATGTCCGAACGAAAAATTATGATTGCACCATCATTCAGAAATCGTCGAGTTCCTACAGTTTCGATATAAAAATATCAAATTGGCGAGGGGGAACTAAGCTACATTTACACCAACATTTCGATCATACGAACTACAACACTTCTCACGGAATTAAAAACGTAAAAATATTCAATATTGGACACGGATAAAACAGCCAGGAATTTATGCCCAAAATATCGAAAAGAACTTACCTTCGTATCAATATTAATTGTCGCCAACGAACTATCGCTATCCAATCCCCGAGCCCCAGAAATTCGATAGCCCCAATTGATTATGTCCTCGTAGTTTTTCCAAAAATTTAATAGATTTTGGTCCATTTTTTACAAAAATCAAAGAAAAGAGTAAAGACCGGACAATTTCAAATTAAATTACCGACTGATCATAACCTTATCATTTTATATTTTTATCACTATCTATGTGACAGTATAACCAATAATCACAGTCCATAATATTCCTCTACATTGTAGAGTCTACAACCTACGCATTTTATTCTCGTACAGTGGATAGGGACGGGTACGCAATTTTATATGCAGATACTCAATTAATAAGAAATTTTTTTTTTTAAATTTTATGTCCGAATATGGTTTATGCTTAGCTATAAATTATGTATAAAAAACAACTTTTAACAGTAAAAATAAATTAAATATAAATATGAATCATCAATACATAACACTGTATTATTATATATACCTAGTGTTATAACTACAGATATATAAAACTTAAAATAATAATAAAAAATTAAAAAAATATAAATTGTTTTATATATCTGTGGAGTAAACATACATTTTACAACCTAATTTTCAGTAGTGTCATAATTAAAGATATCTTTAATCGTGGTAGTGTTGAAGAAATTATGAAATTTGGTAAAAATAACTATGATTCAGAGTAACTTATAACTTTTAAATTACTGTCGGAAATAACTAGTAATTATTACTTCTTACTTATTAGCTTATTAGTAATAATAAGTTATTATTATTAGTTATTATTTATTAATTATTACATTATATTATTATAGTACAAGTCGACAATGGACTAAGTACACGGTACTCTTATTTTTTATTTCATGCGAGAAATTTATTGTTCTAAGACTGGCATAAGTGCATAACTGACCTCTCGAAATTTAATTTTGATGATGTTTAGGTGCTATCGAAATCGGGAAATCTGTAGCAGCCCCGCAATGGATAATGATACGTTTTTTTACAATGTCTTTGGACTGCTCATTGTCGTTATCACTGATACATTCGACATGTTTTGTTGTTCTTCTCTTCGAACGTCATTCTCTTGAAGTTTACTCGTCGTGTTAATAAAACCTCTACCGAAAAACTGGAATAATGGTAAGTAAAATTTTATCCGTTTCGATCTTAAAGTACAATGATTAAAATGCACTATTCGTTTACTTTATGGTGTCTGATACATGAGTAGTTTGAATAATTTCTAAAGTTTTAAGTATGTCTTGTGGTATTTTCAAGTCTCTTCTATATGTTATAATCCGAAACCATGAATTTCAGAAATCCATCCCTCGGTTTCTTGAATTAATTAGAGCACTTCGGACTTTCAAAATAACTTCTATTAGGATTTTGAACATGTCGAATTTAATATTTACTGACCTATTATTCTGTTACAATAAATCGAAATGTGCCACAATGGGATATCTCATTGATTTCCCTAGTATAATATACATACTAAAGCTGAACATAATATTGTTTTTCAGGTTCATTTCTCAATATTATAATTAGGGATCAGATTTTATGAAAGTAATAATACGTGCGTCAAATTTATGGGTGTTATACATATTTAATTTGTACTTGTTTTCATCAAATATGTAACGAAATGTTGTGATTCTTCAACAATGTATGAGTTTTTTGACAAGGACATATTTCACGTTTCCAGTGGTTTGTTTTATGTACCAACAAATTTTTATAAAAACACCACAAATTTGATGTACACATTACAGTTACCATACAATTCCATCTGAACTACAGTTAAGACGTAATATTCTACTTGAACATGACATAGGTTATAGGTATGTACTTATTGGCATCTAAGTACGTTAATACCATTTAGGTAATGTACAAATATTTGCTTGTTGTCAAAAGTTACTAATCTGGATATTTCAGGCTATCATTGCCTATTATTATTGAACTTATCGATGGTATAATTAATAGCGGTTTATCAATACTTGGATGATTAAATAAAGCAAATCAAAACAAAAATGACTTTAATTAATATATTAAATATGAGTTTATTTCAATTAAAATGATCTAAATCTTACACATTTTTTATCTGATTTAAATATGTAATTACAATAATATCCGTTCCCTGTTACATTGTGATTCAAATATTTGACATATTAAACATATAAAGCCTTACTGCTTAATTATTACAATGCATTATTCATAATTTATGTACATTCATATAATTGAAATCATATATATAATGGTTTTTTTGTTAATGCCAATAACTAATTTGATGCATTTTTATCATTTTTAAATACAATTTCTGATTTCAGGTGAATGTACCTAAACAGAGACGTACGTACTGCAAGAAATGTAAGGTACATAAGGTACACAAGGTAACACAGTACAAAAAGTCTAAGGAACGTCAAGCTTCCCAGGGTCGTCGTCGTTACGACCGAAAACAAAGTGGTTTCGGTGGTCAGACTAAGCCTATTTTCAGAAAGAAGGTATAAAAAATTATTATGAAATATTTAACCAATAAGTTGAAATTAAATATGAGTAATTGTTCACTAGGCTAAAACAACCAAGAAAATTGTATTAAGGATGGAGTGTTCCGAATGCAAATACCGTAAACAAATCCCATTGAAACGTTGCAAGCATTTTGAATTGGGAGGTGACAAGAAACGAAAGGTAAAAAAAAAAATGTTAATGTATTTCATTTTTATAATTTATCTTTTTTATTTTTCAGGGACAAATGATCCAGTTTTAAGTCCAAACATTTTTTTGTTACTTTTAAGACCAATATATAAGTGCTACTGCAAAATGTGCTTTTTTATTTCTTGACAAATAATTCTTTTAATATTCCATACTGTTTTATTTCCTACCACATTCCCACTATTTTGTACACGATATTCATATGTAAGGACTTATTTTAAGCCTATACTTAAATGATTGCTGGAGTTTATAAGTAGTAGAAGATAACTTTTTTTTTCATACTTGGGTATTAGTAATCATTTACTTAAATAGATGTTAGTGAAAATTGTTTAATTATTTATAATATATATTATGAATACATCAAGGTTTTGTTGAGACAATATAATATTAAGCATGTGAATCTGAAATTCAATAGTTGTCTGCCCTACATTACAACAAAAAAATAAGTTTTCATAATTTTTTTATTCCTCTTCTGTGCCATGGCTCCTGACAAATATTTGTTACATACAATTCGAATACTCTTGTCTTATTTGGTAAGTTGTGAGTGAAAAAGTACTCTTCTATTGAGCGGATGAAGATAAATGTAATATTAATTTTTAAAAAAGTATATAATTTTTTATATTTTAAAACATTAATTGCTAATTGCATTAATGCAGACTACTTGAAAATGTAATAGATACAAAAATACTGGAGTATTGATTAATATCTAATCAATACTACACCAGGAATAAAATATTGTATTGGAAAAAATTTTTATTAACTTGATAATAGAAATGATTTGTGTACACCAAATTTTTACCTGAAGGATTTTCTAGGAATTCTTTAGGTAATGAATATTCAATTAACAAATAATAATTTAGTGAGATACAAAAATTAGATTTGTAAATGAAAATATGGAAAATCAAAAACAGTTGGTGTATCATCTATTTTTTTTACTTAAATTTTAATGGTTGAAATATAAAATAATTTGATATTTTCATAAATTCTTTAAAAAAAAATACACATGATAAATGTAAAATACGAATTAAGATAGTTGTAGATAATTAATATTTCGTGATGTAAGCACAAACCTATGAGTGAAAATCACGAATTAAGATATATCTTAATTCGTGGTGAAAATGAAAACTATTATCATTTATCACTGATTCAAAACAAATTTCTTATCACAAAACTAAATTTGGGGGATTGAACAGGCTCAAGATTTGAGAATTCCGAACTTCAAATTGATGTGGTTCTCTTTTTGTATTTTGTTAAGTAGCAATTAACAACACATATTTCTTATGTTTTGCTGTTGAATATTTAGCATACTGTGACATTATTATTATTTCTTCAATCAAACAAAAATGGAAGAACTTAAAAAAGTAAGTACCTATAACCTGTATCATTATAAATTTTTGACCAGCCAGCTTAATTATATTTTGTGTTGACCTTTTTTCGTTTTAGGTTCCTCCTATGAAACAACGTCAATTAGTTACATATATTAATCATTTCATTACTTCCACTGTAACATTTTTAAACAATTTCATGACTCATTGTGAAGCAAAGATGATGAAATCTGAACAACGGTTACAAAAAATTTCAGCTTCTTTGTGTATATTAGAAACTAAGGTACAACTTAACTAAATATTACATGACACATTACATAACATAATATGTATTTTAGTTAAATTCTGTTCCTGAATTACGAGAACTGGAATCATCTCAATTTCAAAAAAGTGAACCTCCCAGCAATCAATTAAAAGATAATTCAAATAATATTGAAGTAACCAATGAACATAAAAAAATTGAGGCAACCGATGGACTTAATAAATCTGAGACAACTGATAAACATGGTGAAACTGAAGACAATATTATTTCAGAACCAGTTGTTGTAGATGAAAGTCCTAGTGAGCCAATTGTGGATCCAACAATATTAAAATATCGTAAAATGATTCAATTTGGTGTGCCTAGAGGCGCTGTTGAATTAAAAATGGTCAATGAAGGGTTGGATCCTAAACTACTGTGATATATCTTTATGATTTATAATTTCTTGTATAGTGATTTATATAACAAAACATTTAGTGAACATTAATTTTTTTACATGAACATTATCTTATTACCACATAACAGTTAACTTAATTGTATGTGGATCCTTGGGAGACACTGGGGGCATATGCCCCTCCCGTTCACAAAAAAAAATATAATGTTTTATTTCTATATGTTTTTAATTTAAGTGTCCCCTCAGTACAAAGATTCTGGATACACCCTGGTGTGTATTATGTCTAATGCCATACAAAAAACTGGGGGACACTTAAGGTATTGCAATACCATAACTTATGTTATCATAATTTTTTTTTTCATGTACCAATAATATGCCAGCATTTTTTATATTTTTGCTCTGAGAAAACATCGGACACACATATCTCCTCCGTAAAAACACCACTGTTGTGTCATTTGTGATAAAATAATTAAATTAATAATTATACTTATAAGACTTATATAATTCTATATTATTAATAGTTATTACTTATTACCTACTTATTTGTTATGTTATACTTGTATTGTATTTAAAATATAATTATAAAATTCTATTTTTTACTGACCGCTGATATATTTACATTAGGACAAGAAATCTTCACCTCTTTATAATACTTAATAAAGCATTTTTATAATTTTGTTTTACCCACGTGATAACAGTTCATTTACCATACTTTCTACAACGATGCATCCAAGTTAATGTTGGCTAAGTGTTTAAGCCCCCCCCCCCCCCAAAAAAAAAAAATAAATAAATGAAATGAAATGAAATCCTAAGAACGCCTCTGCATGACAAATTAACATTTATTTCATGCATTTATTAAACAAATATCAAGCTTTTTATGATGATGACTTCACCAGTTTTTATGAAAGCAATAAAGTTTACATTAATATAAGAAGGTTACATACTTAGATTCTATCATTATACAACTCTCGGAAGATAATAATTATGCTGGTGAAATGGCTACCAGAGGAGATGTAAAGGTCATGTATTTTAAATAAACAAAATTTGAACATATTCTACGAAAACAAATATGGATATTTTGTCATTAATATGCTATGATATGCGGTCTATGCATACTTTTTTTTTTAAGGTAGACAAATTTGTGAGGAATCTTCTATCACAGATTAAATGAATCTGTGCTTCTATTAAATTCTCTAATAGTAGCTACGAAAGAAAAACATTAATAAATTTCCATCCTGAAATATAGTTTACAAAGTTTCGAAAATTTCTCATGGCTTTAATTATCTTTAAAAGAGTCAAAATAGTTTGAATATTGCACCATGTATAGATATTGATAATGTAAATATATGGTGAAAAAATCAAGTCTACAGTTATATTTTGGTATAACATGAAGTGTATTATAGGTACTATGTTGTTAACTAGTTTACTTAATATATTAATATATAGATCGCATATCCAAGCAACACCTCAAAATGTCAAGTAGTTAACATAACTACATTTTCGTAACATAAATATTCTAAAAAAAATTGAATCAACAGTATATGAATCACATTCATCCATGCATTAGTGGTGGGATTATAAATGTACCAATATGGAATTCAAATATAAAATACAGTCAAATTCACCCATGACATACACTACCTCCTAGGACATTGCTACAGAAGCTTCTACATTTTTACAATATTTTAATTCAGACACCATCGTCAGCATAGTATAGACCAGCATTTCTCAACCAGGGGGGTCGCAAACACCTTGACTTGGGGTCGCGTAGGTCAAAAATAATAACGCTGATTTACAAAATGTACCTTTTTATTTAAATATTTAAGACTTTTTTTTGAAAAACAAAAATTAAAATAATAATAAAATTATCCCGATAAGGATATACATATAGATATGGTATTTATAAATTGATTTTTAAAATGTTATATTTCGTTTGGTTAATGATAGGATATTTTTACTGTTCAAATTTTTACCTAATCTAGATGAGGGGGAGGGTCGCGAAGTAATTGACCATATTTTATACCTATTTTGGGGGTCGCGACACCAAAAAGGTTGATAAACAATGGTGTAGACCATCTAAAACTCCTACTCAGGCACCAATTCGACATGAAGATAATTCTTTAACTAGTATCCATGTGTCAAGACTAGGATCATAACATTCAACAAATTTCAAACAATGCAATGTCCTAGGAGGTTCATCCTCCTACCAAAAAAATTAAGTATACTACAAAATATGTATGGTATTAATGGTATACTACCAAAAAGTCCGGTACATATAATTAAGTAAAAGGAAAAATATGATGTATAATGCACAATCAATCTTCCAATTAGTATTAATGTAAATTGAAACTAAATGATTTACATTTACATGACAAAATAAATAAATAATCTTGTAGGCCTGTAGGTTCTAAATATACTAATGTCGGCCAAATATTCGCAAAATATATTGGTTAAATATTGTTATTTATACATATTATGTACCGGACTTTTTTTACCTCGATTCGGGTACTACTATTGATTTTATAACATACATTTATAGAAAATTGCCTATATTTGACTCCTTAAAAACCTATCATGGTATTCATATAATAATTAATAATTACCTGTAAGAGTTTTGAAATTTATCCAATAGGAGGTATAGTATAGGAAATAATAAAACAAAAATATTAGAAAGTACTTAAGTACCTATCCTAAACTGTTGAACGAGTAAAATTATGATCATACTATTAGTTATGTATAGCCTGTATAGGCATTTAAGTATTAGATATAGATTTATGTGCCTGTCGGCTGATATAACATGACTTTGGCTGGTCAAAATCGACCGTTTTCCTGACAGGTTTTTGATCAGTCTCTCCGAAATATGAACAAACTGGATTCACGCACGGGGATTTATTGATTCTGCCGAAACCACTTAACCATCGGCTTAGGAAAAAAGTTTATATTGATTTCGCAGGCTAATATACTGTTTATAATATTAATATATTATATTAATATCTACATAATACATATTGATTCCGCTGGCTAAGTACCGCCGTTTATTATAGTATCTACTCATCGATTCTGCCGGACACTGTTCATCCCCTTCACCCTAGGCCCTAGGACACATTTGTTTTGCTATTTCATTAAATAAATGTTTTTACAGCAAACATTTCTCTAAAAACCAGATTATGGTACAAATTGGTGATTTTAAAATATTATATTTACAACATTTACATTCACAATGTCATATTAATTAGATTATACATATTAATTTTTAAGTTTACAATTATTATCGTTCCATACAATTTAGACTTTACATTTTACACTTTTACAGTATGTTCAAATTTTTTTTTTGTTTACGGCCTTTTACACCACACAACCAAACATAAAATAGTTTCCACCCTTCACGATTTTGTGTCAACATAAGCCAAGCTTCGCCCGGGTAGAAGTCTGCTACAGTAAGTTCACATAAACATATTAATTAAATACTAGGTATCTAATATTATAATTCATAACTATAAAACTGCATAAATTATCATAAATAGACTATACATTTTAAAATGCATGTACAATTGGAGAATGAACAGTGTCCGGCGGAATCGATGTGTAGATATTCTAAACAGTAGCCGGTGGAATTGATAGACGCTAGCACGCACAACTTCAAAATGAGCACCTGTCAGAAATTGTAGGTATTTGGGTGTCGGATCCGTCTGATTTTCGTTGCGTGAGTAATAATTCGGAGCAGTAATCGCCGCAGTCATCCTCGGGCCGTCCACCGGACTTCGTCAATCGTTCACGTATATTATATAGAAAAATGTGGCAGTGCACGGTGTCAAAATCGTAAATTGGTTTTTAATTTTTCATTTTTCCCGCGCAGTGTCCGTCGTTTCTATTTAATTATATATATATTTTCGAAAAATTAGGCGGGTGAATTCGACCGACTGAGGTCCCGGGGGGCTCCTACAATCACGTCTTTTCCATGCAAATGCCGCTATCACACGTTTCGGTTTATCATTTTTCGATATTATAAACATCAAACAAATGTTACGACTTACGAATTATATTTTCTACTCACTACAATTTTGTTCCAACTGGCAACTAAATTCGTAGTCGATTTACTTAGCTTAGCACTCTATTTTATTATGTGATTGTTAAATAATAATTTAAAAAAAAAAACTACACTTATCTCTTTCAAGCCTATTATATTATTACCCGTTGAAATGGAAGACTCGCCTTCGATAGAAACCGTATACGAAGCTATTTATGCGCTCTACAACCAAAACACTAACCCCGCTGAAAAGCAGCGAGCCTCGAACTGGCTGAACGAAATGCAGAAATCGGTACGCGACCCGTCAACCGGACACTGCAGTAAGACTAAAAACCAAAATTGAAACTTATCGTATTTTTTTCATTGCACCAGGTATACGCTTGGAAGATTGCTGACGAATTGTTAGCCAGGAAGGTGGACCTTAACTCTTGTTATTTAGCGGCACAGACTATGCGCTCAAAATTACAAAACTCCTTCCACGAATTACCCCAAGATTCACATGCATCGTTGCGAGATGCATTACTAAATCATTTGTCAAAATTAGATGATACTACTGATGGTGTAATTGCTACGCAGGTACCTCCTAAGCTTTAAATATATAATAATCTATTTTCATTTGCTTATATAAACATTGTTCGTGTACTCAATTGAATCATGTTTGTGTTTTAGTTGTGTGTAGCTTTGGCACACTTAGCTCTTCAAATGGGTTCGTGGAAGAACGCTGCTGTAGACATTGCTTCGCGATACAATTCGTTAAAAACATGTTTCATACTAGAGTTGTTGACTGTGTTGCCAGAAGAAGTCAATTCGCGAACGTTGCGTTTGGGGGCTAATCGTCGATCTGAAATTTATACTGAATTTAGTGACAACTTGCCAGCTGTTAATCAATTATTAGAGCTGTGCTTGACATCTGAAGCAAATGATGAACGCATCAAAATCCGATCATACAAGTGTTTTGCATCATGGTTAAACATTAGAAGTGTATCATTATCACAAGTCTGGCACAGCAATGTGTTATCAAATGCGTTTAATGTGTTATGTAGTTTTGATGTAAGGATTTATTTAACGTTTAAATTAAGAAATGTATGTTAATAATAACTTAATACATATTTTTGTTTTTACAGGGGTCTAATATGGTTCAAGAAGCAGCTGCAGATGCAGTGATTGCATTCCTCCAGAATCTTGAAGATAATAACAATCAAGATGAAATACAAATTGAAATTTTAAATTCAGTTAGTAGATTAGAGCAGGCTTACATGATGTCAGTTACTAATGAAGACTTGGATCGGTATGTTGATAAATATAACAAATGTAAATTTATATTTTATGCCTTGTGAATTTGATTACAGAACAGTTAATTACTGTAGAATATTCACGGAGTTAGCAGAATCTCTAGTAATGACTATGATTAACAAAAGTCTAGGATCTAATGGTCTACCACATTTCTCTATCAAAGCATTAGATTCGGTTATTTTATGTGCAAACCATCATGATTATGAGGTAAATATATAATGTTTATAACTTAAAATTGTAATTGTTTACTGAATTATATGTTATTAACAAATTACTTTCCATGTGTAATTATTTTTATTTATAATTGGCTATTAAGGCTATTTTTTTCCTGGTATAATTTATTATAATTTATGGCTTCAGTCAAATGACAATATTTTATAATAAGTTACCTTAAATAACATTGTTTTCTCAGTTTTAGAACTCGATAAAATTATCAATTTTATATTCATTTTGGATTCTATGATTTTTAATTCATTTGAACATATTTTTTTTTTTTTGCAGGTTTTATTAATAACATTTAACCTATGGTTTAGGTTATCCGAAGAATTATATAAAATAAATAATGTTGTTTTAACTGAAATGTTCAAACCTTATTTTGAGCAATTAATTGGTGCTTTATATAAACACTGTATGATTGACACAGATCATGTGAGTTTTGATTGATTTTAATTTAGGTTTGTCATTAGTAACTTTAATGTACATTTTTACATTTCAGGAAGGTCTATTGGATGAAGGCACAGAAGACTTTGCAGATTTCAGAATGAAATGTTCAGATTTGATTAAAGATGTAGTATTTATAGTCAGTTCATCAGCTGTTTTTCAACAAATGTATATGCTCTTACAAACAGCTTCTGTGTCTAATGTCACTTGGGATCAAATGGAAGCAGCTCTGTTTATTATGCAAGCTATTGCTAGGAATATATTGCCGTAAGTTACTATTAATTTGTAATTACTCATTTCAAACAATGTATTTCATGCTGTTTATAATTCACATAGACACGAGAATGAAGTGGTTCCGAAAGTGGTTGAAGCTATACTAAACATGCCAGAAACAGTTCACATAAACATGAGATACACTTCTGTGATGCTGTTAGGAGAGTTATGCGAATGGATTTCACATGAACAACATTCAGAAACATTAGGTATTTAATAGTTAATAAATAATAATCACATGATTAAAAAAATTCCTTTAAACAACTAATGAAAAATGAATCACTAGATAGATGATGCTGAATTGTACTAACTAATAAATAACAATTCAACTTAAAATTATTTTAATGTTTGTGTTTTCAGAACCAATATTGAATTATCTACAGTATTGTTTACGCCAACCAAATCTTGCTGCAGTCACAGCAAAATCTTTACATAGTATTTGCACTACTTGCCGACATCACATGGTCAAACATCTCAGTGGACTCATTGAAATCCTAAAAGTTGTCGACATGCTAAATTTGCCAAATGATGTTGCGATTGGGTTATTAAAAGGTGTGCAATAGATTATCTATTAATCAATAGTTCCTATTGATTACATTTTAAAGTTTTCTTCACTATATTAAAGGTGTTGCTGTTATTGTTGCTGAAGTACCCGAAGAACATGTGTACAAAGCAATCAAAGAAATTTGTGGGAGACAATTAAGTCCATTATTAGCTCTAGTTGAGGTAATTTTTTCTGTTCATTTAATATAAATTGATATGATAATGTATCTACATAGTTGTTTAATTTTCTATCTCCCTGTTCAGTCGACATCTGAGAAAACTGTTCCTGAAACTAATACTTCAACAGACCCAATATATTGGTTAGATCGATTGTCAGCAATTTTAAGACATTTAGCAACTAAAACAAATAATGAAAAAGACCCTTGTGTAGTTGCTATTGTTGAAGTACGTATCAAATATCATTATTATTTGTGAATTTTTATTGTTATGTGTTGTTATGTTATTTAATAATATATCATATTTTGGTTAGATGTGGCCATCTATGTCAAAAATTTGCACTAGATACAAAACGGATTCACGTATCACTGAACATTTTTGTCGATGTCTTCGATTTATGATTAGATTGGTTAGTCGGTCAACAACTGCACTTTTAGCACCAGTTGCTCAACAAGTAAGTGCATTTTTGAAGAAGTTTTCTGTGTCCATGTTATATGTAATTATTTTATGTAGATGGCGTATTTATATAAAGAGCATCATCACAGCTGTTATCTTTATATCGGTTCAATTTTGGTTGATGAGTATGGTTCTAAATACGACAACCCACTCGTTATGACACAATGTCACTCACTCCTATTAGAAATGATAGATGCGTTTATTGAACCAGCATTCCGATTATTTAGTGAAAAAGATGGACTCAGAAACTATCCAGATACCGTTGATGATTTCTTTCGGTTGGCGTGCAGGTAAAAAGCAAATCAGTACCTGAATGCCGAAGAAAATAATAATTTTTTTTTTATTATTAACACTAGATTTATTCAAAAACTTCCTATGCCTTTCCTTCAGTCTCCAGTACTTGAAGTGATCATCAGGTGCAGTATAACCGCTGTTTCCTTGGACCATAAAGAAGCTAATGCATCTGTTATGAAATTTCTATTAGACTTATTACTTTGTGGAAAATCAAGAAAAGTGAATAATTAGTTTTTATTTTTAATTTTAAAAAAAGAATTGTTTTAATATTTAAAAAAATAATGATATGTACACAGGAAAGTATAAACAATGAAGAATGTAGACAATATGTAACCTCCATTATAAATTCGATTGGTGAACAATTAGTAGACAATTTAATTCAAGCGAGCGTTTTCTCACTTCAAACATACATGTTACCTGATGTGATAGATGTGCTAATTGAACTAATGGCATATGATAAAGTTGTAAGAATTTATTTCATATTTTTATATTGGTTTTATTTCATATTTTTATATTGGTTTTATTTCTAATTGTTATGACATTTACAGCAAACCTTAAGATGGTTAAGCGGAGCTGTTGAAAAATTACCTAAGCAAAACTCTGCTGGTTTAGTTACAGCAACAAACGAACAGTGTTTGCAATTTTTAAACTCTTTTCATAGGTAAGTTATGGGAAATATATGTTATATTATACAAATCAATACAATTATTATAAGGTAAACCTATTTAGTTTTAAAAATAATTGAAATATGTCATGTTTTAGTTATGAAAATGATGGAGAGCTATGTCGTTCATTACGGGAATTCTCGCGGTATTTTCGGTAGTGTTGACTGTAATTAATATGTTTAAATGTTGTAATGTTATACAGTTTTTGTCTTTTGGCCTTGCTGTTTAAATCATTTTGTTTTGAATTTTTATTAATTCACCCCATTTGATTATGCTTATAGTTGTGAAAAAAACAAAGTTTATGTTCAATGTTTAATCACTTTTAATTGCATTATAGTTAATTTACTAACTAACTATTGTGTATAAATAAATTATCACCAGTTGAACATTTTTCACATACCTTTTGTGTGAAACGTTTATTATTGAGTACTGTACAAGAGATTTCCAATAGTTTTCCTTTATTTATTTACTAAAATAAATAACTAAATAGTTTTTATTTACTAATCTTTGAGCATTGTGCTAAAAATATAATTTTAAATATCCAACAAAATATTCGGTTTTTAAAAAAAGTATTTTTCTCTTGTCCCTACTTCAATAATAAACATTCAAGTTTAATGATTGTCTGAAGTGTTTCTGTAGAATAGTGAGGGGTAGCAGTATCTACCTCAGTCTTTAATTGACCATTGTACATAGTTTGAATACCTAATTGTAATTAAAATTTTTTGTTTTTAAAATTTATAAGGATATTGTATTACTGTATTATTATTTATTTAACTACCAAAAATTTGTATTATAAGATAATATAATTATTATTGGTTTATTTTAATTCCTACTTGGTCCGTAGAGTGCTATGGATTGTAGGAATATTTTGTCTGAAAATCTTTGTTACCCTAAAAGTGTACTTACTACTTATGTCACTGTGGCATTGACACATTACATTGACTCGAAGAAGTATTCAAAACTAAAGATCTATTGTGTATTTATGACATCCACTTCCAATAAATGTATTTGTATTATTTATCAATACAGTGTATTTTATTAAAATATTATAGTCAGAAAGTAATTATCAAACAATAAGTAAGTATTAGTATTAAATATTAATTGACTTTAATTAGTTTGGTTATTTAACAGAGGTTGGAAATAATAATTATTTTATACTCGTTAAAAGTAAAGAGGAAAAAATTATTTGTAAAATCTTATTTATTATGTCATTAGTCATTACATTTAGTTTATAAATAATATTCAAATAACTTCATAATTTTAGTATAATTTATTGTTGTTTGTACAGTCATAATAATTTGAATTCATAAAATAAAATACATTAATTACAGTTAATTTTTGAGAGTGTAGATTGATTGACACTGAACAATAAAATGTACATCTATACCTAAACCATTGATATTACAATATATTAATATAATATGTACTATAAAATAAATGCTCATACCTATTTTAACTTGTGAATATAAACAAGGATGAGGGATAATAGAAGTATACATGGCAGTGAACGGTAGAGATACATAATATCCACCTTGAAATCTGGAATATAAACTTATTAATTATTATAACAATCATTGACAGTATAAATTCCCACAACTTTTCATTTTCAATCTGCATGTTACAATGCAATGTAATATATAATCATTTAAAATATAATATATTGAATAATTAATATTATTCTCGACTACGATTTTTTGACCATCAGATTTCAGATGTGTTTGCCGTCCATAGAAAAACTAGAAGAATGTCGGAAGATGAAAACAATCGGTTTATTTTGATCTAATTTTAGGATTACATCCCACCACTCGAATTTACTATTTTTAAGTTTTTCAACGTCTGATATAATCAAACGCGTCGGGACTCGATGTGGGCGAACTATCGCGTAAGACAAATTTCTAATATATCGGTCGTTGACAAGATTATAAAGTATAAATACGCCAACCGCCTACCGGACGCCCTTTATATATACCATAAATAATATGCCTACTTCCATAGTTAAAGATTAACTTGGTCTGTACTCTGTACGGACGGTCGACATTTGAATAAGGGTGACCACCAACTACTGGCAAGTGCTCATTCAAGCAGGACTTGTTACCGGCGCAACTCAAACCATCGATCATAGGGTGTCGGACACTCGGACGCATTGAAAGCAGAATAAGTCATAACTACAAGTCGACAAGTCGTAGTCTACAACCACATTTTAAATCCATAACGACAACAACAACTGTGTGGAGCTAATTTTTAATCTGCATTCTGTAATTCGTAGCGTTTTGAGAACTCCTGAACGGTGTTTGATGATAACAAACGTTTTTCACTTCGTATCGGTAAATGAATCCACATTTATTACTATTATTATTATTTATTATTATTATAAATTTTAATTAGTTATAATATTGTAAATTGTAGTATAGTAGAGTGTAGAGACCGGGCTCGTCGGGCAATTCGAACTTTCGCTGTTGTTAATACCTAATATTATCGTCGTCGGCTTTTTGCGAAACCCCGACGGTGATTGATCTCGTTTCTCTCACGTACCCTCGCCAGCTTTATGGCGTACAAACTAAGCTCTGTCCTCTATGGACACGTAATGGACGTCCGCGGACTGGCCACCGGGGCCGACGGTTACATCGTATCCGCGTCCAGAGACAAGACCGCTAAACTCTGGAAACCGAACAGGTAATGTTACAAATAATGCTATTGTAATTTTTTAGTTTTTTACTAACACCTCGGTATTTTAATTTTTTACCGGCTCGAAATACCCCATTTGATTTCCAAAACAGTTCTGATACTCACAGTATTTTCGATTTTCTTTTGTTTTCTTGAGTTGTTATCGAGCCAATAACAATATGTCTAGATGGGGCTAGGTATATTTTGTTATTTGCCAAACGACGGTTGTATTTTAATTCTGTCTTAACTATTGCTAGATATTCAGTGCTTCAAATGTGGGGTGGCAGGGTTCCCCTTTAAAAAAAATATTTAAGCCTGCTCCTTCTAGTTATATCTTAAGAAATCAATAAGACATTCACATACACACATTTCTTATACATCTATAAGTCCTATCCATTTAGTGAAATCTCTATTTCCATGAGTTGTCATCTACTCTGTGAAATGGATTGTTCTAGTTTTATCCATCTAATTTAAAACTTAAATATTTTGTTATTATTTTTAATTATTTTTGACTAAGACCCGGGACTTAAAAAAATGAAAAAAAATTGCAAATAGGTTGTAATAATATAATACTAATTTACTTTTGTACACATTATTAAATATAAAATAAAGACTAATTGTCTATTTGCATTATTTTTATTTTTTCCTTGGTCCTATAGTATAGGGTATTTTGTCAATGATAATAGTAAAAATAGTAATTAATAATGATGTATAACATGTCGTGGATAGAATGTAATAAAGATTATTTCATGAAAAAATTGAAAAATTATCAATATTGTATTGTTAAATCTAATTTTCACAATATAAATACATTTCATTAAGTTAGTGCTTCTAATGGTTCAACGTTCTAATGTTGTCAAATTAAAGTTTTATACCTAGCTGTTGAAAAGTCAAAACCAAACAAAATTCACATCGGGATTACAATCAGCAATTTTTCTGAACCATATAGAACTGAGTCAATAAGTTTGTACCTGAGTACTCAAACCTTAATCATTAATTTTATTTTCAATTATGAACTACTCTAGTTAATTCCAAGTTGGGTAAACCATTTGAATATTATATTCCGCTAAATTAAATTTTTTCATTTGAAAAGTCTGAAGTTTTTTTTTTTTAATTTGTATAAGTAACACTGTCTTGCGAGAATTACAATATTTTCGACTAAATATTTTACAAACCGTTAAACCATCCATCTTCATTAAGGATTACCACCTATGGGAGGTAATTTTAATGTATACAAAAATAACCCACCATATTTAGATAAGTTCCATTCTTAATATTTATTTATACCATGTTTTATACTTTCAGTGAAAATGCCGGATTCACAGAAGTTCAAACATTCAAAGGTCATACTAATTATGTAGTATCAGTCACAATACTACAAAAATCTGATATCTTACCAAGTGGTCTCATTTTAACTGGGGGTAATGACAAACTTATGTGTGGATTTCTTCCTGAATCACCAGAACCCGTTTTTATCGAAACTAGTCATACAAATACTGGTAAGAAAAATTTAACCATGGGAAATTAAAAATTAAATAAATTAAAAATTGAATCATCTAATCTTTTATATTTAGAGTATAGCCGGTAGAGGAATGTACAATATATATATATTTTTTTTTATAGAATTTATCATAATAATAATTTAGTTATAATACCTAACAATCAAAATAGATTCTACAACTTTGTAACAATAACCTTTCAAGCTTTGTAATGTTAATGATTTTTAGAAGTTGAATAAAAAAAATTTATTTTAAAAGTTAAATTTCAACATCTTAAAAATGTATTGAAAGATTTAAAAAGTCAACATATCTATTTAAAAATCAACATCAAATTAAAATGTATCTACTGAAAAGATTTCAAAAATTAAAATTTAGTTCAAATCATCCAATGACTATCTGTAAAAAGCAATATAAAAAACATTTTTTTTTAATTTTAAGATAAAAATATGTTATCTATTTAATATTGTGTTGTATAAATGATATAAACATAATTATTTATTTATAATTTTATATTTTCAGTATGTAAAATCATTCCTGGTGCATTACCAAATACATTTTTAACTTCTTCGTGGGATATGACAGCACGATTATGGAAAATTACAGTCAATTCTGATCATACTTATCAGCCAGTATTGCTTACAACTTTTGAAGGACATACAGCAGCTGTTTGGTCTTCAATACAACTGTCTTCAAATCAAGTCATAACTTGTTCTGCAGATAAAACTTTACTTATTCACAATATTTTATTCGATAATCTAAAATATTCATCTGTTGTTGCGAAAAAATTAACTGGTAATATATATATTTATTTTTTGTCATATTTAGATTTTGTTGATTTATTTTCACATGTAAATATATTTATTTTATTTTAGGACATACTGACTGTGTTAGAGATTTAGCAGCATTGTTGGGAGATGAATTTCTGTCTTGTTCTAATGATGCTACAGTAAAACGTTGGAATGCGGGAACTGGTGAATGTTTAGAAACGTTTTATGGCCATCCTAGTTATATTTATAGGTACATAATTAAAAACTTTACATTTATTCTGTTATTTGATATTAAAATATCATAAAAACTATACTCTATTCAAAATAAAACTTCAAAGTAACAGTTGGTGGTTATTAACACCTATCATCACCGCATTTCTACTATAAAAAACACCATTACTATATTTCTAACCAGCAGCAGTGCTTCTTCGCCAATGTGACTTACACAGCAATTATTAATTATTATATAGATTAGTATAAAACTTTCTTATCAGTGTGTGCTTTCTTCTACTTGTCACCAACCTGAGTTCACTAGTGGAAATACTATCTCACTTAGTTGGAATAAGGACATATAGATCACATCTATATTCTATACATTGAAAAAATATCAGCTCTTTGTGCTTATAACAATAGATCCACTTTGATTGTTTTAGTTACTACGAACCAAGCACTATTTACTATAATAATATAGTATGCGGTAGAAAACAGCTAATTTCGGTTTCTGTGCTCTGTTATTCTCTTAGTTGTGTATTATTATTTTTTTTTTATAACTGCTTTGTAAATACTCACTAAGATTTGGTTTTTGTTTTATATAGTTTAAGTGTTTTTTGTGGTACTGATATGACTAATTCATTAGTTGTGACTGGTGGAGAAGATAGATACCTAAATGTTTGGCAAAGTTCAGAACAACAAGTCATATTACAACCTGCACAAAGTATATGGGCTGTAACTATTCTTCCAAATACAGATATTGTTGTTGGTTCTAGGTATGTATATTTTAATAAAATTGTTAGTATGTCTTCTTGAAATACTAAATAGTTTGCTATATTAACTTCAGAGCGTTTTCATTTTGAAAACATTGTCAATATTAGAACAATTTATTTGTTGCTCTATAATTTTTAAAAATTCAACAACAACTTATATCATTCTTCTTAACAACTACTGTTTATGAACAAATATATTTTTACATCTTAAATGTTTTGATTCAACCTGCTTCTTAAAACCATTAATATAATATGTTTTGAATCATTAAATTATTGTAATAAAATATTTCAACTATTGTATTTTATTTATTATTTGATAGTGATGGTTTAATAAGAATATTCAGTACGGATTCAAATCGCCAAGCTACAAATGAAGCCCAAGCAGCATTCCAAGAACAAGTTGACAATGTTAACCAGGTGGCTCAAAAAGAAGTTGGTGGTATTAAAGTTGATAGGTAAGTCTTTTATTGGTTTAGGTTATGTTATTACATTTTAAAACAAATTTTATAATTTTGTTTATTTATATTTTATAGTTTGCCTGGACCAGAAGTACTGTATAAACCTGGGAAAAGTGATGGCCAAATAATTATGGTTAATGAAAATGGAAAACCTATTTGTTATAAATGGTTATCGAATGAAAGTAAATGGGACAAAATTGGCGATGTTTTAAGCGCATCTGATCCAAATAAAAACATACATGAAGGAAAGGTAAGTTAAACTAATAGATATTGTTCATGAATATTTTAAGTTTTTCAGCTTATTATAATTTGTAGGAGTATGATTTTGTATGGAATGTTGATATAGAAGATGGAGCACCCGCTCTAAAATTACCTTTTAACAGAGATGAAGATCCTTGGGTGGTGGCTCAAGCATTTATACACAAACACAATTTACCACAATCTTATTTGGAAACTGTCGCAAACTTTATAATTTCAAACTCTAATGCTGCTCCTACTCCATTACCTGCTAGCCAGGGTTATGTAGATCCTTATACAGGGGCTGCTAGGTATGTGCCATCTAGTAACGGTACTTCTACATCTGGATCAAACAGTCAAAACTATTTTACTGAACAGTTGGGTCAAGCATCTCCAGGTTACAACAAATTTTTCCCTCAAACTATTTATTTGAAATTTGATCAAGCCAATACTTCAACCATTTTAAGTTAGTAAAGATATAAAAATAATGTTGATTATATTATTCATTGTAATATTATATTTGTGGTTTTTTTAATAATTGGCTATTTTAGGTAAGATTGAAGAATTTAATAAAAAAGCAGGCGACTCATTTAATAAACTCAATCAAAGTCAACTTGATTCTCTTGTGAAACTTTGTGATGTAAATACTAGTCCTGACGAGGAAAATGTAAAGGTTCTGATTAGTTTACTTGATTGGCCTAAAGGTAAATAATTAGCCTATATATTTTAATAAAAACTTTTATTATTATACTAAATTTATGTTTCATTTAAGATATTTTATTTCCTGTGTTGGATATTACAAGACTGGCTGTGCGCAATAAACATGTAAACAATCTATTGTGTTCAAACAACTTAATTATGAATAAATTATTACCACACATCCATGATATTGAAAAGCCTACTAATCAGATGTTGGCATTTAGGTGCTTATGTAATCTTATGCATCATGAAAAAGGAGAACTACTCGTGGTAAAATACTATGAAGAGTTCTTAAAATTCATTCAAAATTTATCGAGTGAAAATCTTTCTCAAAAACAACTTCAAGTAGGATATAGTTTTTGATATTTTCATTAATAAATTGGATTTATATATTTATAGATGGTAATTAATTATTTTTAATAGATTGCTGTAGCCACGTTGATGCTTAATTTCAGTGTTATGATTAAACAATCTGATGATAAAATAGCTATACAAGCTGTGAATAACACAATAAATATGGTGTGCCCAAGACTGACTGAACCTGAAGCAATGTTCCGTTGTTTTGTAGCAATTGGAACATTATTAAGTTTAAAATATCCTCCGACTTTGACGGAACAAATTAGAGATTACATTGAACTTATGGCATCTAATTCAGAACCATCAAAGGTGTTGTCATGTTGTAAACATTTAATGACCATTATTCAAAAGTAATTGAATTTAAAACTATTCTTAATATATTTTATACTTTATAATAAATTGAAATGTAACATTGGGAATAATGTGTTAGTAAAACATTAACTGTAAGTAAAATATTTCTAATAAATAATATTGTACATTTGTTCTACTGTTTTTAAAAATAATTTTAAAAAAATAAATTTTTATAGATAATGTTTTGTAATATATCTAAGAAATATCTTGTTTAAAATGTTTAAATGATACAAACCGAAAAGAAAAAATACAGTTTTATTCTATGATTCTATAATTTGTTTTATTATAATTTAAAAGGTATTCCACTAAATGGTACTTCATTTTTATAATTCTGCTTTAGTATAATGTCTAATTTTATTTCGGGGGCTTCCACATGTGGAAACATCAAAATATCTTCATTTCGTGGAATGAAAGATTTATCGTGCCACCCATACCTACAAAAAAGTGAAATTAGTGATATGCTGCTTCAAATTATTTTACAGTTAATAAAATGTATATTATATTACAAAAAACTATTTTTTTTCATTGTCATTATTTATTAGTATCACATCAATAATTACCTTTGACTTTCAGTTTTTGGAGACGGAAATTTGTTCTTTGGCCCTAGAGATTTAGCTTGTGCCAAAAGTTCTATGTAGTGATAGTTTGGTTCTCCTTGATTAACATTTGCTTCATGACGAGCATAAAATTTTCCCGTTACAGGTGATGCTATAAATTACATATTGTGTTCAGATACTTGTCAAGTTAACCATTAGTACCACGAAAATATATTGATACTCTAAAGTTGGGGTCACCAATTCATATTTTTGAAGGACCACATTGGAAATTCGGGAAATTTTCGGGGACCTTTAAAATTACCTGCATATTACATTTTAAATTGTATTGAAAGTAAAAGCAAAACAAAAAAAAAATAAAATTACAACCTTATTAAATTCATATTACAAAGAATATTAATTTTATAAATAAATTTCTTGTCTGCTGGCCAAATAAAATGTATCCATGGACCGCCGTTTGGTGACCCCTGCTTTAGAATCTAGGCCCTCAACGGTTAAAATAAGTACTTATAATTTATATTATGTATATTGTATACCAAATAATAATTAGTTTTCACAACATTTGTTGGTGAAGTTTGATCCGCCCCTGAATTGAAAAACGTATTAGAATGAATGCATATTGCACAGTTAAGCTATCATAAATGCATAATTTACCTTTTAAGTTAGGTCGAAACGTGGTGTAAACTTTCTGAAATTGTTTTTCTTTTTTGTACAGTTCAACCAAAAGAGTGTAGTTGTACATTGTGTGTTTCGTGTGTCTAGAAAAAAAAATTCGTATACAGAATATTTTCCTCTTGCAGTTTGTAGTTTTTTGTTATGAATGTAACAAACACGACATTAAATAAAATGGTTATTAGTCGCCTTCGCTACCGTCTACTATAATAGTGTTGCATTCGCTACGCAAAACAACAATCAATCGCATATTTTCTTATTCCCTTAATGATTGCTATTTGTCTTGTCTGCTGACGACCGTCTCTTTGTTGTAAACCCTCGTACATATACTAAAGCATACAACAGTTTTAATAAATTTGCTAGTCCCATTGTTACTTTCCGGACCCTATATGCAGACTTGGGATCAATACATTGTTTACAGCAGACTTAAATATTATAATTTTGATGTTGTTTAAAATATTTTTCCTACATAATAACATGTATTATTTACACCTATTTTAGAGCCTAAAAATAGTCGAACTTAGTCGTGATGAAAAACATCGTATATTTATTTATATTTAACTGAGAATCTGAAAACCTATGCACCGACCTATGGCTACGCGTAATATTATTTTTATAAATTATAAGCTTGATTTATTGTTGCATTATAAAATATTATATTTTTAGATACAATCTTAGTGTATTTAACTCACAACACCATTTTTTATTTCAATTGACTCAGAACATGTCAGGGCTCAATTTGTTTCGTCTCTTTACAGGCCCTTACGCGCACCACAGACATGGGGTAAACACAAGCTCAAACGCATTCACGCAAAATCATTTTTTCACGTTTTTGAGTAATCTTGGAAAAAAATCACCTCTTAAAAAAAATAATAGAAAATAATATTTTTGAAGTTTGTTAAAATATTGTCTCAGAATAATTTAATATCCACATCAATTCGCAACAATTTATATTTTATTTTTAAAGTCAAATAATAATAAAATATAATACCTGTGTGGCTATAAAATCTAAAACATCAAAAAATATTATCTTCTATAATTTTTGTAAAAATGTGATCTTATTACCCCAAGATTACTGAAAAAATTGCGTTTTGCCTATGTTGCACGTAGGTAGTAGAGAGCTGAAAACAAACATTAACGAGTAATTTATGAGAGTATGAGATAATAAAATGTTATGTTCACAGGGGGCCTAGGGGTCCAGCCCCCCTTCCCAGACATAATTTCCTCATTTTTTTAATAATTCTACAGATCCTGACATTACTATATTTTCAAATTACACATGTATGTCTGATAATATAATATATAATTATCATTCTGGTATGCACAAACTAAGATAGTACTATCTTAGTTCATGTTGGATAGTGATTCCAATTTTGTAATTTTATATTTTAAAAAAATTGCGCCCCCCCCCTCCCCAGATCTTTACTCTAGAGTCTAGATCCATGCCTGAAATCTGAATGTTCATAAACATATTCTGCTGATGAGGGATCGCACAGACTTTAATAACTATACCCAATTTAATGCGATGTATTGTCTGTCGCCTAGAAATGCTAAATCAAAATGTAATTATAATTCATTTTGTAGTTTTATTTTACGTACCTTTGAAATATTCGCGATCCTTTAACGTGGTGGCGATTGCAGGTGTTGAGGAAGTTGAATTATGGGTATTTAAGTATAATATTATCTATATATAACAGGGATCAGGGATGTATGTATCGAGCCTATACTTTAAACGGAGTGGTTATAAAATTCGGTCTTAATACACATGTATATAAATTTAATACCTATACTATTCATGACATTGAAAATATTAATCGAATGTTTGCGTTTCGACTGGTCAAGTCGTAAATATCCTATACTACTATACGGTGTACTAATTAGTTGAAATTACAATATGTTATTATAAAATATTTCGTTAAGAAAAACAAATGTATAATTTTTCTAAAATTCATGTGAAATTTAAAATCTTGCGAACGACTCGTAGGTATAACTACTCCCAACTAATGACTAAATAATAATATTCTGACTGTTACGTGCACGTGACGGACGATTTTATTATTATAATATATATATAAATAATATGTCTGGTAACTTTTCCTAATACGTGCCATTCACGCAAGAATAATATATACACCTAGATATTTGAATAAAAAACTATTACACCAATATAATATATATAGGTATATACCTCACCTAGTTAAAGAGGTATCTCCTACATTATTATATCCCATGCATGCAACATGCATTGTTTTTTATTTTTTTACAAACAGTTCCGATTTGATTTTAAAATCTGATTATCTGAACTACGTACTTGAACAGTTGAACTCAGTATAATAATATGTAGGTATGTGTAAACTTTTATGATTGCTGCTATAAATATAAATAATGTACCTAACTGGATTAGATATTTATTATACAAGGTGATTATTTTAACGTAAGGCCCTCGTGATTGTTTCAAAAATTATTAGTGTTTGTGAAAATATTTTTTTGTTACATAATTCAAAGTTATGTACTATCATAGTGAGTATTAGTGACTATCCAATATTTGGTGGCTTAGAAAATGCCAATATAAATACTTGATGAAAATTTCAAGACGGTGGTGGTTATTCGTCTTTAAAATAGGTAACTACATAACAAAAATGAAAAAAAAACAAAATTGATTTTACCAAAATCATTCTTGTTTTTCGTGGGACCTCATTTCTATTAACTCTCTAAATGACTTAACTAGATGAAATTTGTAACCAAAAAATATCTCCTTCGCAATGTTGAAAATCTGAGAATATTTTATTCTATAGGTATTCGGTATATACAAATCTCACACAAAAATGTTAACATTAAGGTGGACAAGTGAGTAATTGCTCTCATGAACTGTTGGAGTCGAGTTTTAGCGTAATCGAGTAAATCACTAGAATTCGGCTGCATATACCTCCCAAATGCACTTCCCCATTGGAAAAGATACTGTAGTTGAAAATCGAACTATCGAAACATTATTTCGACTAATATCTTGCAGGTATACACAAACACAAAATTTTGTTAAAAACTGGGCTTATATTGTAAATTTTCCAGTTTTTTAAAATAATTAAGAAAAGTACTAGGAATTTTGATCTTCAAAAGTATCAACTTTACTGTTTGCCAGAAAGATATTATTGATGTTGAAAATTGAATCAATTATATACTGTATCATACGGTAAATAAAAAAAATATGCTCGAAAATGGGGGAGGGGGGGCTTTATGGACTCTCAAACGTTATTTACGTCTGACTATGACTATCCATGATTTATATCAATGTAAAAAGTGTCTTCAAAACTAAAATAAAAATGTTATACGTATAATTCAAAATATTTAAAACTGTCAGGGTAGAATATAATATAATATAGGTACATATAAATAAATGAAAATAAATTGGTTGGTTTTTTAATCCAATTTTTTTCACACATTCTACTCGACTTACTTCACGACCATACTAGTATCTCTTTCATTGCACAATTGAAGATTTCGTAAATTCCTTTCAAGCTTACATGAATAATAACTAAGTACCTGCTAACAAATAAAAATATGTTATGAACTTATAACACAATACTCAGCACACACCATCGACCATCGTAATCAGATAAATAATAAATTTGTCGATTAAGAATTAATAATATTATACGTTTGAAGTTTTTGAACGATATACATAGTTCTAAATTCAATGTCTGCCATCTGGAATGAAGCACACAGGCACAGTTAATTCATTAACATCTCACCGGTATCCACAGTTTTTGGAGTTTTTGTACGATGCCGATTTTTTTTTTTTTTGGTCTCACACTTTGGCGTTTATGTCTGTCATCGGCACAGCAGATTTCGTATAAGTACTTGTGACATCACGCGTCATTCATAAATTCTATTTCACTAACGACATTTCATAAATATTTCTTATTTCTAATTTGACTATACAACTACTATGCAGTTATTATTATTGTTTTAAATTATTGAATTTATTTTAAAAAAAAATCAAAATTTTTTAGTCTCGTAGTCATTTAATGACAGTCATATTAAATTGCCTATGTTATTTTCCTTAAAACACATTCGACTATAACCTATAGGAACTACAAAACCCAGGAAGTAAGAACTGAGAGTTTTATATATATATATATATATATATAAGATATGTAAATATGCTATGTGCCTAGATAAATCATACATGTATGATATGTATGTATACTGTAATTTAGTGAAATAATTACAATAATAATACTAAAGGCGTGGATAGATCTAGCCCAAGCAAACAGAGATTGATTTATAACTTTATAAAGTTAATATAATAAATAATTTTTCTCGTATCATACACGTGTGTGTTTGTGAATAATAAATAATAATAAAAATTAATACCACTTAATTCGATAAATGTAGCCCCATATCTAGGTATAATAAAAAACTATTTGAATAAATGGGGTTTACTTAATACTAATACTTTGAAATGGGGCGTATTTATAATATTTATCTAAATCAACATATTTAGAAAAGCTTTCTAAATAACTTGCTGATAAAGTGGCTATTGAGTATGTAAAAGAAAACAGGCTGTGATTAAAACCTTAATTAAAAAATTAAAAACTGATGAAAAAATAGTTTTTTTGTAAAAATATGTAGGAATTATTATATTAGTATGTAAAATTAATTTCAGAAAATGACAAGTGTATTACCACTTAAATTTATCCCCTGTAATCCGCATACGAAATAATAATATCATCGAGTCAATATACAACCTACGTATATTCGGGATTTTTTTTTTGCGAGCTCAATTTTACACTACTGTTTTAGTATAGTAAAGCTATGTCTTGTAGGTTTTGTTTTGCAAATATCCACCCTGTCGTTCCTCTGCTGCTGTGTGTATTATTGTAGTAGCTAAACAGTAAACAGTGTCACTCAATTTATACTTGTAGCCTGTAGGTGTTTTTGTTTTGTTGTTGTTGTTGTTGTTGTTGTTGTTGTTGTCACATGTCGTCGTGTATGTCCATTAAAATATAATGATACGCACAACGCACATACGTTTGAGCCTGAGTGTTTTTGTCACTCCGACCTGAGAGGGGAGGGATTTCAAGTTGATATCAAGTGCCAAATGGACTATACTTTTTACAGAACAAAAGTCATTATAATATGACGTAATATTATACAAATTATTTGAAAATGTCTTCATTGAAACTGAAATAAGTAAAATTTATATTTGTATTTCATATTTATATAATGTCAGTACTTACTAATGTCTTATAAATGTATAGAATTTAGAAAGGCTAGACTTTTATTTAAAATCTTATAGACTTTAGTTAATAATACTATTATAATCGGCAGGGTTTCAAGTCGGGGGCAGTGAATATTTTTACCGGCCAATTTTTTTTTATAGAAAAGTTAACATTCAAATAACAAAAAAACGTTACAGAATATTATATGCGAGTATGCCACAGCAACAGCTAGCCAACTTGACAAATCAAATATGAAGTTATTACTGCGATAGATTGGAGGATGGTGGTTAGAAATAAATATTAGTATTTGTGTATTGCATCGTTGTGACTTATAACGGGACACGAGGAATCATAATTATTCCAAGTATTCGATCAATTATTCTAGCTAAATATACGTCGCATACATCTTTATAATGAATGTTAATATTATTAATAATGTATGTGTTAAAGATAGACCTAAGAACAGAAAGATTAGCTTGGTGATTCAATACTTTTTGGATAACCAACTTATTTTTTATAGAGTATTATACGGTGGCCTAGGTTGGATCTGTTCGGCCCTTACAAATCTATTCAAACCGTTCAGGGGCAGCAAGATCACACCATGCCTGCTGTCCCGGTGAACACTCTTAATTGGGAAGGTTAGGTAAATTTAACTATTTTAGACTTTAATACCTACCTACCTGTATATATCTGAATAACCCAGCTTCGCCCGAGTGCAGTTTATTTCAGTTTTAATGAACAGCAATTCACCGGCACATCGGCGTCAATGTATTTAGCATTTTTTTGAAAATAATTCGACCTCGATTGGCAACTGGAAATCGGGTATTAGGTACAGCACTTGGTATATTTTTTAAAGTACTCACTTAATTTTCCTGATATGTCACAAGGTAATCTCTGAGATTTTTGTCAAAATTAATCGAGTAGTTTTTGAATATATAAGTTACAACTTACAAACATACATTTGATTATTAGGACTTTTAAGATAAAGTTTCTTTAACGAGGCGATATGAACCCGATGATTTGATGCACGCGTATGCCTGATATACCAGAAGAGTTAATGGCAACCATTTATACACAAAAAATTTTTCAATTTCCAACGTCAACCTCAAAATTCTTGTTTAAAGACCTCCTTAAATGAAAAATGTTGAAAAAAAATTTCTGAGTAGCTGCTTACATCATAAAAATAAAAATAAAACTTTTTAAACCGGTTAGCGTAACCTAACCTAACTTGACAACTAATGTCTATAGTAGTATAGTAAGCATAGACCTTGTAACATAAGGTCTTTCATGAACTTATGATGGTAAGTTGTAAGTACCTACGCCATGCAGCAGTAGCGAGAACAAGATTTTTTTGTGTGGGGAAGGGGTGTTACTTATAATCATTGGTACCTATGCAAACATTGAAAATCATGCGGACCCTATAAGTTATAACTCAGCCTTTTTTAAAAATAATTTGTACCCATTTGTCAGTTGTCACTCTTCAACCCAGCGGTTCCCAACCTTTTTCATTCTAAGCCCCCCTAATAAATTTACTAAAATCTCATTCCCCCCTTAAATTAGAGTTAAGGTGAATTTTTTTGTGAGCAGTACAATTAAAACATACACAATATAACTATATATTAAACAATATACAACTATTTATTTTTATTATTTTCATCATTTTTAAATTGTATTATAAATCAACTTACGAAATAATAATATTAAGTCTAATAAAAAAATATTGAATATAAAAAAAAAATATTAACATGAAGTTTAAATAATATCTCGGTCTATCGTTATATAATACTTAATAAATAATTGTTGTCGATGCCCGATAATCTGATAAGTGATAACTAATATAATGATTTAAATATTACACATTGTAAAATAACATAATTATTTTCGTAACTTCATCATCTTTATATGCCCCCCTGGGGGGGGGAGAATTCCCCCCGATTGGAAACCGCTGTTTTAGCCGTTAAAGGTTACCCAGTCGGCATCTACTCGAAACGATACCCTCTGTAAAATTACTGGATTTAAAAGAATACAACAGAGGTTTAACGTTTAAATAATACCTATAAGAGCTTACAATGTTTCAAAATATTGTTTCAAAACTAATAGCTTGCACAATATATTTTTTTTTTTAGCGCAATTCAAAACTTTGATTTCCCTATACATAAGTTTCGAAAAGTAAATGACGAAAATCGCGTGGCACCAAAACTGCCAAAATAACATATCGTTCCCGTTAATCAATTAATTTCGATGGTTCAAATATAGGCACATCGCACGTCAATATTATATTATTGTCGTATGCGTGCCGGTCGACGGCCGTCGCCATTCGCCACTCGTCGTCCGTCGGCTTATTCACGATAACGAAAAGAAAACACGAATGATTCACCGGACGAACGAGGCAGTTAGCGCGCGTCCTGCCCCGGCGTGACAGTTGCTTCTCTCGTCCGATCGCCGTCGTGTCGCGGTGGTGGTCTGTCGCCCGTTCCACATTTTAATATAATATTTTGCATTGCGCGATCTATGTAATTATTGCGACGACAATCTGCGATCGCTTAATCGCACAGCATATTGAGCACTTCGATTGATCCGAACGACAGACAATAAGTTTTTCACGGCCGTCGCGAGATTTTTTCGATTCTGTTTTTACAAACCGTTCGACATTTACACTCGATGACGGTGGTTTACGGCTTTTAGAAATCGAATCCGACGCGTATCTGCGTAATAAAAAAACATTTTTACTATAATACCGTTCGTCGGTCTGGTTTTTTATACTCAGGTATTTATAAAATATATCAAACTGTATTTCACGCGTGACCCGATAGTGACTATTATTAATATATTATAATTTGTACAAAACAACGTTTAGGTATACTTACCCTCCTCTCTCGTAGTTACCGTGAGATTTTTGAGAAGATGATGATTTATAGTATAATATTAAATGGTACCATGGCGGGCAGAAACAAAATATACTATTGGTTTGTCCTATACCTTTAATATATTATATGGTACCTACATGGCTACATTGAGTGAAACTGTGTAGGTGCTGACTCGTATCTGTATGATATAGGTTGATTTTCGTTACGACTATAATGCAATATTATTATCGTCATAATAAATAGTAAATACCAATCAATTAATTATTGCGATGTAATCCCGAATATGACTGATTATAAAAAGTAAAAATAAACACTTTTTTCCTCTCGAAAACCTGATAATAAGTAATAAATAATAATGTTCATAAACCGTATATTATTGTACACTTTCCTGCGTGAAATAAAAATATATATATTTATAGGTACCTTATCCATAAATGTGATATAATATTATAATTCAATCGTAGATGCCTAAAGTACGTATGCGACGCGGACAAGTCTCGATTTTGTTTATGGAAACTGTACATTTTATCGCGTGCACGCTATACACTCATTTATGTGTATGAATAATAATATGTATATGGTAGTCTATTTATAAACACGGGAGCATGTAATATATTTTATTGCCAATAGCGTCGCCTGGAGATTTTTTCGGAAACTGTTAATTTTGTGCTACCCCTTCGAATTAGATAAGTGATTTTCCGTCACCCCATCAGATTCAATCGAAAAACGTCCAAGTTCCCAGCCACCAATATACGTGTTTTTGGAACACAAATTATTTTAACACTCCTTAACTTAACAAGTCTTTAGGAATGTGAATTGTTTATTCACAAAAAATAATAAAAATTACTTTTTTAGAAAAAAATATGATCTGGGATATAGACGAATCGTTAATTATTGAAAGGAGTCAAATTCGTATATCTATCTTATGATATTGTTTATTGTTTATTATGGCAATATAAGCTTTACATTTATGTATGAATAGTGCTTTGGGGCTTAAACCTCTTTCAAAATTACCATGTGCCCTTATAATAAATAGGCGCAGTGTATTAATATATTATTATGGTGGCATCCTAAACGCGGCGCAGGCAACACAAGAAATGGCGCCAAAACGATGAATTTGAAATCGACCTATTGCGCGAGCGTATTATTCCGCCATTAATACAGTTTGTATTTTGTAATATTTTCAGAGGACGTCAACAAACGGATTATCTTTCAACACTCGGGTGCTGAGACCCCAAAACAATCATGATTAAAGTGGATGAATCAGATCCAGTAGGAGGTAAACTGATTTTTTACTTCTAATTTACTGTAAAATAAAATGTATAATATATAGTACATACATTATACATAATACACACACAATGATCATAGATGATTACGTCTCGGCCACAAGACCGTTGTCGTAACACAAGAGGAAGAAGCTTTTCGAGAACCCTGTCGCTTAATAATTACTTATTTAAGTCCTTTAAGACTTAAACGTACTCATTATTTGGAAAGTATTCAACTACATATTTTTTCAAAGTTCTATTGAAGAATTGATTTAGACTTTAAATCTCTATATTTTATAGCAAAATAAAAATGTTGTAGTGAATATGGAGTTCTTGTTTCAAGTCAGTAAATCGTATAATAGGCATGGTTGTATATGATCAAGTCTGGATTAAGATATAAGTCCTTTAGAGTTTAGAAAGACCCTATAGTATGATAATAACGATGAAAATAATAAAACGTCATGTTCGTACTAAATATTTGAACAAAGTAACATTGGCATACAACTTAATAATTACTTATTGGCTACTGTTGTTAATAAATATTATAAAATTAAAATAATATTACTTTCGTTGACCTTTGTTAAAAATAAAAATGTATAAATCAAATAAATCGAATAAATGGCACCAATATGAACTTTAATAAAATTTGAATTTTAAGTGTCTTTACTAACTGGGTAACTGAAATGAACACATTTTAATGATGAGAACTATTTTTTTCAAACTTTTACACGATCTTATTGGTTTTGACAGATATAAAATTGAATTTAAACTTTCTATATTGAAATATTAATTTGTAAATTATAAATTGAATTATAGCTTGCACTATATAGTTATAAATAGAGACTGGAATTCTATGCATTTGCATGTTCATACTGAGTGTATGCTATTATGAGTGTTTGAAATGTCGACGATTCAGACCTTACTGATTCCATCGATCAAATTTAGTTTTGGTTAAATTTGCATATTCGGAGGATTGGTGCATATTTTTTTGTAAGTGCATAAAATGTGCATATTTTTACAGTTTTAGTAAATAATCATATTATTTCATGTTTTTATTTTGGAAATTAGAATCTTTATATATACCTTGTTTCAAAAACGAACATACCATGGAAACAAAAAATAATGGTTTTTTTTTAAATTTAAATATTTTGTTTATTCAATTTGATGTTGAAAGGTCCAACACTTATATTGTATTTTTTATTTTTTATTTCTTTAAATTGTTTAAAAAAATATAAAATGATGTTTTTTAATACTTAAAAATTGTGTTGATAATATTTAGATATAAAGTAATATGAATTTATGATGCATATTTGAGCATATTTTCTAATTGTTTGTGCATATTAATGCATATTTTGACCCTTTTGCTTTGCATATTTGCCATATTTTTAGTGTATATATTCCGGTCTCTAGTTATGAAGAATGATAGTATGGAGAATAAAATATTTTTTTTGTTGGGTTAAAAATGTATTGAAAGATTTAAAAATGGACAATTGGTGACGCATTTTTATGATAACTTGGGGCGATATAAGATGAGAAATGTAACAGATCGTTGTGGAGTGTGCTGAAAGTAGGGAGTTTAAATAAATGAGAGGGAAGTAGGGCGTGGCCAAATCGAAGACGGGAATAGGAGGGTGTCTATGCATTTCCTAATGAGATTAAAGTTGTGAAACCAGGGCTGGGGCGGGATGATGGAGCCGTTGCGGGATATTTTCTTTTGGTGAAATGAGGTTGGACTGCTGGAGCATTTTCCAAAGATTTGGCCTTAATATCATTTGCAAATCCTGAGGTTAGGGATTATGTCAGACCATGGGAATTCAATACTAGAAACATAGGAGTAATGGGGGAGGGGGTCCTAAACACACGAATTTCCGTACCTACCTATAGGCATTTAATTTTTGAATAGTAAAATCATAGAAATTATCATAATTTTTGTACTAAAAAAATACTAGACATACATTTTATGCTGAAGGAACGGGAATCTCAAGACTCCCCCCCCCCCACCTTAATTCGGGCTTAGCCATGATGGTTGAGAATCTTTAAATGTGTTTTTGTTTTTATTATTAGGCAGTGGGCAGTACCTCGATTAACAATCACGATGCAAGTACGCGTAACCTAACCTAATGTCGACAATTTTAAACATTTACTCGAGACGTGCGTGTGTTGATGACAGATGTAGAAGAATGAATAATATGATATTATATTATACCTAGCTAGCTATTATACGCGGTACGAATTTCGCGAGATCCGTACGTAGGCGGTGACAAGGTGGAAAAAAACCGTCACAATACCCGAAGAACACGGTCGTCGTTGTCCAAGCTCATCGGTCCGGTGAGCGTAAAGTATTTGCGAGATCAGCGGCGGCGACTCTATAATAGTCTATAACATAATAATAATACGTCGGCAGTGCTAAAATTAGATAGTCCAACGCGTATCTCCGACCGCCGACCGGACGCTGTCTTTCTTTTCTATTGCTGCGTTAGCGTAATTTTATTATATTATTATTACTATATTATACGCGCATGTTGTAGTCGTATAATATACACATAATATTAATAATATGAAAATATATTATTATAAACGTACAACGTACGGCGATATAAACGTAATTTTTTTTTTTTGGCAACAAAGACCGCATATTTTCTTTTTTGTTTTCCGTCCGAGTGTACGAAAAATTCACCTATTTATAAAAGTTCCGCCGGCCGGGTCCGCCGACTACGCACACACCACCGACTCTTGCTCCTCTCAACCGCCTTAACGGTGTGTAATGAATGACGCCGGACTGCGATCGCTGTATAATTTACCAAGTGTACGTCGTGTGCTCAGAGTGCACACCTATCGCTTTTGAACGTCTGCCAACCGAATTTCCGTACCGTTTACTGGCATAGTTCTTTTTTTTTACTATTTTGTTGACTCCCTCGTTGAGGAAACAACCAAAAAATCTAGTAAACATGTTTCACAAACTTAATAGACCACAGATCGGAGATAAATAATTGGCCCTTCCGGCACATAATCATATGAACTTATTAAGGTAGCGATTTGAGAACCCGCCAAAATACGTTGCCTAAGAGAAAGTGTTTTGGTACTATTTAAAAAATCAAGAAAAAAAAATCATTCATAGAACTTACACAATACACGGCCAATATGCATTACAGTAGATACCGGAAAACTAAAATGAAAAACATAATGCACAATCATTTCTATGTTACACACACAATTTTATTGTACGTTTTACAACAATTAATATTATAAAATACATCGGATTGAATACATTTGTGTTAGGTACGTTGTAATTGAAAAGAATATTTTATAAACAGACCGTAATCATAATAAATATACTATATAATGTTTAAACTTTCAAAAAATCTTGGGCTTCGTCTTGCATCCTGTACTGCATGTTTTTGACTTCTGAACACCATGTGTCCAGTCTACCGATCATACCTGATATTGGCTGTTTGTTCATCACTCTTGGTTGAACCCATTCCAAGTACACACCTTCACTGACTTGATCGATTTTACCCTTGACTAGACCCAATGACAATGCTTTCATTACCAACATTTCGATCTGTTCTAATGACAATTGTGTCTCAAGTGCAATCTCTTGAAATGATAGACACCTGTTTTTAGCTTGTCGTTTGAATGTCATTTCCATCAAACAAAGTAGGGAAATTTTTTGTCTGAGTTTATATTCCTGAACTGATATATCAGGTATGGAAGACCATTGTGGCTTCATTTTGGCAAATTTTGTGATGTCTCCAGTGTTGAATGCATTTAACAGTTCTACTAACCAATAATTTGTTGTGTTGGTTAGTGAATCTAAAATGGGATGCATGAGCAATTCGCCCAAATTATAGATATCATCACTTAGTAAGGCAGCAAGTCCCAATAAGAATGCATTTCTCATTTGATCCGGTTGGCTAATTGTAGACAAGTCAATTGAACCCAAATACTTCAAACAAGTGCGGTAGTATGCAGTGTGCTTTCCTTGAATACGATATAGATGACTAGCCAATAAATAATACCGGCTATGCACAGGGGAAATTTCATCCAGATCACTCAGCAATTTATCAACATCAGTAATAACGACCAAACAGTCTTGTTGATTTTTCAATTTATCTAAAAGTATTTCACCTTTTAGAACCTTAGCAAAAATTAAAGCTTCAACCTTGTCTTTAACTTTCGGTTCCAGTACTTCTAAAAAAGTAACTGCTTCTTTTGGTTCCTTGATAAATGGAATTACATATGAAACAATTTCAACCAAAGCAAAAGAATTCATTTTGCTTTCTATAGGTTGAATAAATTTAGTATAGAAATTCAACAAATCAACTTTTTTCTGAATGTTTGTATCTTTAACATAGGCCAAAAGTTTTAAAGTCAATTGATGCCATAATTTTTTGGTTTGTAATTCTTCCAATTCCGACACTTCAACTTCAGCTTGTGCCATTTTGTACTATAGAAAAATACATAGAGATTAAACGATTTTTATTTTTAAGTACAATATGTATGTAAGTAATAATTAAAATATTGTTGTTATGTTATAGAACTAGAACCTAGCTTTCCTTTCAAAGATATTACAATTCGTAGAGGGGTAGATATGAAAGAACACTATGAGCTACAATCTGAAATTGGACGGTAAGAATTTCTACACATTTTGTACAGGTTTTATTATTAACTTATATTATGTGACTAATGGGCCAGATCATTAAATAATACTAATTTTAATTTTTGCACTGTCAAAAATAACACATAAGTCACATATATTATATTAATACAGCTACGATAATTACTTGTAACCAAATTAAAAAAAACTTAATACATTGACTCGACATTGATATATGGCATAGGTATACATTTAGTACTTCTGCCAAATATATCTCTTAATTAATCTAAAAATTAACTGTAACTAATATTTCAAACAAATACCTGTAGACTGTATTATTAATTATAAATTGTACATACGAATAGTGCTAAAAAGATAAATTATAAAACCGTAGGTTGTGCACAAAGTAAATTATTATTTACTGGCACTAGTAGAGTTAGCCCAAATATTCCAACTATGTGATAATGACCATCACAACCATGTTAGCTGGCTTTAAGCTATTTATAAAATATATAAAGCTTTTAATGCCAACTGTCTAAAAACAACTTAAAACTCTATGGTAATACTGTTGTGAAAATCCTTTCAAAAGATAATTACTTCTGAATTCATACCTTATTATTTTATATAAAATTATAAAAACAGTTTAATTTAAAATAAACATTTAGTAGGTACCAATATTCTAGGATAAATGTACATAAAATGATGTGAAATGTACATGGTAGGAGGTTCATATTCATTAAGCAATTTTAAAAACAAGTTTATTTTAAACATTATTCATTTTTAATGCTAACACATTGCTATTTATTGTAAATATTTAAAATTTATGATAATAATAAAAATATTTTGGCATAAGGCATTTAAATAAACATCCATATTATAAACAAATTAATAGGTTACATTAAAACACAAATAATTTAAATTTAATGTTATGACCTTATGGGATGAATATTAAAAGATATAATTTTCATTATTGCTTCTAAGTTTTTTTATAACAAACAAAAAGTTAATTTTTGAATAAATGATATCCTTACAATAGTGTATAAATTATTAAAATGGGGATGAGGTGACCGAGTGGTCTGACGCTTCCGCTGCGACGCAGCCGGTCATGGTTCGATCCTCGGCCACCGGGCGGCATTTTTCTCCGAACAAGTCGCGGTGACCGGAGAACAAGTGCTGCCATCCCCCACCCCCGGGGCATGGCAGTAACCTACGGGTGCCCCATTCGAAATTCTGCCAAAACAAACACACACGTGTTCCCCCCTACCGTACCAAAAACCTACAAACCATCAATAAAAACCTACAATACCTACTAATAGCTAATGGCCACAGTTGCAGAGCTCAAGATCAATAAAAAAAAAAAATTATTAAAAATTATTCGATGAAGAAAACAATTGATGAATTTGTTTACAGGGGATATTATTATAAAAGTATTAAAAGTAATATTTGAATCAAGTTTAAATTAAAAATTTCTAATTCATAAATTTAATTGTATCAATATTTCAAGATAGAGAAATATTTACCCATTTGGCTACAGTTGTAGTTAATTTTTTGAATACATACATTAATAATAGTACATAGTTATAAAATCAAATAAAAGCTCATATTTAAAAGAACATACATTTATTTTGTTTAAATTGTTACTTTTAAATTAATAGAAAATCTACTAAGTACGTTATTAGTTGTCTATTTCTTAAAATGGTACATATATTTATTTGGTAAAATAAGATAAATTGTATAAATCAATTTGAAATAGTATGTTTATTCAAAATATTATGGTTTCTTATAGTTAAATGATTATAATTTCACATAAAATACTAATGATTATTCTTCGTCAAGTTTGAAAATTATACTACAAAATATAAAAAAGTACATATTAATATATTATTCATACTAAATTCATATTTAATTTGAAATATTTTAAAACTCATTAGCAAACAAGGATTGTAGATTTTTAAAATAATTTGCTACAATTAACTTGAATAAATTTAACAGCTAGATAGATACTAAGATACATAAAAATGACCTATCCTACAATGTTACAAAAACAATAGTTATTTTCCAATTATTGGTTTACTCGACTTCTAGCTTCAAAAAATGAGATAAACAACTATAAGTATACATTTCTGTTGAGTCATTGTGACATTGTGTCCTAATAAAGAAAGATTGATTTTGGAGTACCGATTACCTGGATACAGACTTAAAAATATATATTTTCAAACAAACTAGGTGTTATTTAACATTAGGGAAATAATAATAGACAATACTTACATAATATTTTCAATAAAAAGACAAGCGAGTATTAAGTTCGAAGACGAAATTTGATGTCAGTTTGTTGAGCAGGAGTGCTTCAAATAAGTACGAAACTACGAAATAATAATATCACAAATCAAAACATTGATAACAAAATACACAATTCACGATTCCGGCATTACTTTTGTCTAGGGAGGTGGAGACTATTACGGTGATGCCAACTGTTGTGCAACAATATTTCAAACAATATAATATATTGTACGCATAAGTGGCTAAGCCTTATACTCTAGAATATAAGAACTGTGTATAATAATAGCATTGGGAGCGGCGTAACAACATCTTGCAGTGATGTAAGCTATCTTGACGAAAAAAATTCAATAATATATAATATAATATATCTAAATACCTTACCCTGCTACCTGCACCACGGTTCGAAGGAGTAATCAAGTAATTAAAAAACACACTTTATGTTGTTACGCCTTCCATAGTACACTCTTCAGTCTTCACTCATTGCTTTGGTAGTATTATAAGGACTATAATTGTACGTCGAAGTTCTTGCTCATAAAATAAATCTAAAGCAGTCAGTTCGTCTAAAATGACTACCTACACACTTAATTAATAAAAATATATTATAGGGAGTCTTAGCCTTTAGGCTATATTCCATCATTTCCATGCACAACCTTTTTGCTAATACCTCATCCATAAGGAATACACCTAATAAAATAAAACAGATGCATAATAATAATTAATAATGAAATTACCTAACGATGTTAACTTCAATCATAATACAGGTTATCCAATGTGTACGTTCATTAAAACATTATGTATTTGTTTTTCTTTTAAAAGAGGGAAGTTTGGTACGGTGTTCAAATGTCGAGAAAAGGCTACGAGTCTTATGTTGGCTGCTAAATTTGTCGGTATTGTTCATAAACAAGATCGTCGAAATGTGGAAAGAGAAGTAGAAATAATGTGTGAACTTCAACATCCCAGACTGATACAACTCTACGATGCTTTTGAAGCAAATAATGCAATGTGCTTCATTTTAGAATTGTAATTGAAATATTTTATTATGATTGGAAAGTTCAAATATCTATGCCGGGTGATCTAATAAATGCAAACATTTCAATAATTCATTTTTTCAAAAATTATAAACGGTCTTTAAAAATATTTTTTTTACATAATCTTGGTTTTTAAAAAAATAAGTAAATGACAACATTGTTCTAGCAAAAAAATATTTTTCATATCTATTATCATTTTTAAAATGTTTACTCTTGAAAACATACATTTTTAATTTAATATTTTGAAGCAGAATATTCTTCTTATAGATCGTAATACTCTTAATAAATTAATTATATTTTGGCGTATGGAATTAAAAATGTAATTTATCATTCAAAAGAGTAAGAAACTTACAAATGATAACGATAACAAATAGTTGTCTTATAACAACTTAAAATTATGTAAAAAAAATGTTTCAAGAATGTTTGTGTTTTCTGAAATGAAGATATAGTGTCACACATTAAATCACCCCTTATATTTATACAGTGAAACCTCCCCTAACGGACACCTCCGAAAAACAAACATAATTTTGGTGATCGAGTGTTTGGTATTTGGAGGTTTCACCGTATTATATTTATACTTAAGATTCCATTTATAAAATCGCGTATCTATATGTATATACGGATATTATTTAATTCTTTCAGAGTCGAGGGAGGTGAATTATTCGAGCGAGTAATTGGTGATGATTTTGTATTGACCGAAAAAGCTGTAACGATATTCATGCGACAGATTTGTGAGGGAGTTCAATTTATTCACTCTAAAAATATACTCCATCTTGACCTTAAGGTACCTTTTAAGTATATGCTATTACCACATAGCCACGTATAGTACATATCTATTGCAGTATTATTAATAGTACCTACTTTAGTTTTGTATTAGTGTTTATTACTCTAAGCAATACCGCAGAATAGTATATTCATACGTACTAATATAGTCGATTATACGATTTTCTTATTTTTTTTTTCATTAGAAATGAACAATCTATACAGTTTATGCACAATAAGTTTATGTGGTTTAAGAGTAATAAGACTAATAACATAGACGTAAAATGTTGAATAAGAAGCCACCTATTGACGACTGCACTTAGCTTGATTAATTATATATATATTTTGAACTACCTATACAATATTATATAACCTAAACTTCCTCATATAAAATCTAAACATTATTGCCTTAATCGGATTTCAGCCAGAAAACATATTGTGTTTAACTAAAACTGGAAATCGTATAAAAATCATTGATTTCGGTTTGGCCAGAAAATTCAATCCAGAAAATAAACTTCAAGTGTTATTTGGCACACCAGAATTTGTAGCGCCAGAGGTAGTAAATTTCGATGCTATTGGATTCGGAACAGACATGTGGTCTGTAGGGGTAATATGTTATGTCTTGTAAGTAATACATTTATAATATCTATTCGAAGTTAAATTCAGTATCTATACTTAGGATATTAAATCCGGACTCGACATGTTTAATCTAGGTTATCGGGTCTGTCGCCTTTTATGGGAGAAACCGACGTGGAAACTATGTCCAACGTAACAATCGCTCAATATGATTTTGATGATGAAGCATTCGATTCCATATCTAACGACGCAAAGGATTTCATCAAAAAGCTTCTTGTCAAAGATCACAAGTATGATTATTCGCTGAGTTGCAGTATTATGCAATATATAAATATATAATATTGCACTAATTAAAACTCACTGATAATTTTTTTTTACTAATTTTTACTTAATATTTTAATAAACAATTGTTTAATAATGTGTCATTTCTTATTATAAGAATACGCACTATACACCTACTGACGATTAAAGATATATTATCAGGACCGGTTCAGGGCATTACAGCTATTTTTAAAATGGTGGCATTTTAGAAGAATGATAAAATTATAGGGGAGTTAAAATTGAATCTTGCATTCTTACCGTTAAGTGTATTAATTCACTAGCACCGGCCCTGGCTATCTATACTGTATATAAATCCTAGTATCCTACCTACTAACATATTGCATTTGAATTGCATTGAAATATCTACAAATTTAGTCTAACACTAATACAATAATACATTATAATAATAATCCATAGACTATAACAAGGACGCTTCGTGAGTCATAAGCTTTTAAAATATTATATCAGTATAATGTGATTTATAAACAAACGTGCTTCGCTGCATTTAATTAACATGAAAACTAATTTATAACAATTTTACTGGCTCGTAAATGTGATTCAAGTTCCTTGAGACTTGGATCTAAATATTTTTTAATTCAATTTGTTCGTAAGTGCCTTTATCGTTTACATTAACGCATCATTCTTTATAAGTACTTTGCAAACAAAAATATAATATTTTTACTTTGCATAACAATTTATAATTCGTTCACCGATTTAAATGTCAATCATAAGTCAATTAATAATTGGTATTTAAAAAATATATACTGTGTAGATAACTATGTTGAAGAAATTAAATAGTTATTTAATTACCTAATGCATTTACATTTGTTTCAAGTCTTGGTATTTTTATCTCCGACCAATATATTTTATCACCAAAAATAAACTACACAATACTTTTGATTGATGCATTGTGTTTATATTTGAATGCATAGTTAACTACCTAGTTTACAAGTACAATAAATTATTTAAATTAAATTAAATACAAAGAACAATGTGTTTTTAGGATATTTAGGTTTTTCTAGATTTAATCAAAAGATTATGACTTTTATAAGATATTGTTTGGATTATAACTTATTTGAAAATGAGTGTATTTGTTTAACTTTTTATTAAAAACAGTGTATTCTTCTATACACTTTCATGGTACCTATGTGAAAGTGGCAGTTTAAAATCATAATAAGATTTCTGTTTTTATATTGGTGTATTAATGTTTTCAGTAAACCGTTGTTATATACCTATTGATTATTACCTTATAATGTATTTAGTTGTTATTTACATTTTACTGTAAAGTATATGTCCTAATTTAGACTTGACTACTTGTACAGAAACCTATACATAATATTTATACTTTGAATGTATAATTACGTACCTACTAAAAATATCAGTGATTTTATAAGTTTTTATGTTGATATTATTTTAAAAAACGTGTGTGTGTGGGATCCTATTTTAATATATATTTTCCAGTGATAGATATAATAATCTATACCTTCTGTCCTCCAATATAAATATGTTTGATTTTCGCTACGAATTTTTATTGTGTGTGTATGTTGGTTGATTGTAGGAGCCGTCTGACTGCCACCGAGTGTTTATCGCACCAATGGATGCAAAAGAAAAAACCGAAGAAAATGGTACGAAAAAGTTCAAGCAAAAAATTAGTAAAACAAATCGAAGAGAAAACGAAACAGGCGCCGGTGGTGGTGGAGACTACAACATGCACCGGTCAAGACGCATTACTTTTGCCACTGGATGCGAGCAAAGAGAACTTGAAAGAGTTGTGCAGCAAGTCACGTAGCCAATCGCCGTTGGAGATAGCTTCCATATCGCCGTCTTTGGCACAGCTCAGAATTCTGCAAAAGGACAGTAAACCTTCAAAGACGTCCGGAAACGACAAAGACAGCATGTCAATACCCACCGAAACCACCACTGGCGAATCTAGGGTGATGGCGGCCGGTACGCTAAACACAGCCGCCACGACTTCCAGCTTACCACAACACACAACCGCCACGACTTCCAGCGTACCACAACACACAGCCGCCACGACTTCCAGCGTACCACAACACACAACCGTTACGACTTCTGTCGTACCCCAACACACGGGCATCACGACTTCCGGTATACCGCAACATACGGCCGCCACAATTTCCAGCGTACCGCAACACACGGCCACTACGAGTTCCAGCGTACCACAACACACAGCCGCTACGGTTTCTACCGTACCGCAACACACGGCCACCAAGACTCCCGGCATACCACAACACACAGCCGCTACGACTGCAGTCGTACCGCAACACACAGCCACCACGACTTTCAGCATACCGCAACACACGTCCGGTACGTCTTTTAGAGCGGCCGTCGACACAACACCGGCGGTGGATATCGTGAAGGGTGTTGCGGACCGGCAACAGCTGTCAACGACCACCTGGTCTCATTCTCATACGACTTTTCGAACGCAGACGAACAATGCAAACTGCAGCAACAATTACCGTCGTGCGTCGGACGTATCGTACACGTTTTCGAACTTCCGGACGTCATCGGCGGCTGCAGCGTCGTCCAATTTCCTGGGACAGGAGCTGCGAGACCTGCAGACAATGATGTTGGGAGACCGGTCGGAAGCACTGCAGCAGGACAGCAACGTGGGCGGTTCCGGGAGCAGCCTGCACAAGCTGCTGCTTAACCGGCAGCACCTGACTGCGGCCGTCACGGACCGGAAGCCCAAGTTCAAGTTCTCGTCAATGAACCGCGACGTGCCGGCCGGGTCCCCGCCGCCCGTCAGCAACCTGTTGTACTACATGACCGCGGCTGCGGCGGCGTCTTCGTCGTCGTCGTCGTCGTCATGTCGGTCGGCGCCTCACAGCAAGCGCGCATCCCCCGAACACGAGTCGACCTCCGCCAGAGAGATGTTACTCAAATTGTTCTACGGCGGCAGCGACACCGTGGCCGAACCCAATTTGTCCACTTGATATACGCATCGCCCCACGATGGCACCCCGTGCAAGTAAATATTATATATATATATAACACGTATTTATATACGCTATGTATATATATATATTACACAAACGTAAATGCATACATGTGTGAGTGTATGATTCATTATTTATAACATAAATTAATAATATGTAAATCTTAAATGTGTATAGATAGATCTACAACACGTACCTATTTCATTTATATCTTATTTCTATACGGGCGCGAGTACGGGTTCCCGCTCCGAATCCCTATTATAACATCCCCTCGGTCCTTATAATATACTGCTGGAAAATCGATGACTGCGCATTATTAATCACCACCACCATGTATAGGAAAATTATATTTAAAGTATTTTTTTTTATATAACTTACTTTCTCGTTTAAACCTCAAAGCACTGCAGGCTCACACGCTGTTTACTCAAATGTATAGTTACCAAATCTTTTTTACCGCCGTGTTGTTAATATATATAATATAATATCAAAGGTGCTCTCCGCAATGTAGACTGCAGTTCTTACTTGTATTACTTACTGTACCTGTGCCAATAATTGTCTATATTGCCGATACACAACATTAACTATATATACTGTGTTTTATTTTTTGATTGGTAAATTTTTTTTAAAGAAATCTGCTTTTTATTATTCATATTATTTATCTCTACTTTGTAAAAACACAGGGTTTGTTGTTTATTTTTACTATAGCTGCGTTTTGATTCATATTATTTGTTATTATACCAAAGTAGTGGTCGCGTTTTAGTTTTTAATTATACCTAGATTTTGTTATATAAATGACCTCACATGTTCGTTATGTAATAAAAGTGTTGATTACTAATTACCACATAATATTATACAAAATAATGATTATGAAAATAAATATTGGCTCAATATAGGATTAATTAAATTGTTAATAGTTTTAATCGTTTGATGTATACCTACAATTTTATAGAATTATACTTAAGTACTTATTAAAAATGTATATTATATGAACAAACATAATATTATATTGTTTTAATATCTGTCAAAACATGTATTATCAAGAAATTGTAATATAATATATATAAATATCTTTTATTATTTTAGGCTTTAGTGTATTTGATTCGTATAATTTTTAAATAATTTTTTTCACTCGTCCTATTTAATGCCATGTCTCTAATATAATATATAGGTACCATGACTTTTATACTGATATCATATAATATAGTGAATTTGGTAACTAGTGTATCGACCGTACCTATGTTGAATTATAGCCATTACTCGTCCTACGATTATCCGACGTCTTCTAACCACTATATTATAGTAATTTTATCTACAACTTGTATCGGATGTGTAAGCGAATAAACGACGCCATTCCTAACAAGCGAGAAAAAAAAAACCAGAATATCTAAAGCTTAGCAATAATCGACATAGCATCATAAATTCATAAAATCATAACATAATACATCATATTAAACGTAATAATACCAATTAAATCATTGTCGTCTTTATTAGTTACATATTTTATTAATGTATGAGTTTTTTTCTTTTTGCGTTTGTTTTTGCTTAATCCGAAAAAAGAGTTCGAGTTTGTTTGTATACACATTACTTAATCATAATATGGTCGAACTACAATGGCATTTTTGACGGTCTGCAATTATAATAATTTTATTATTGTCAACGTGTTGTCGCAGAATTGTTTCGCACACACGGCACATATACCATACTGTACTGCAGTACCTTTTCTGAGTACATCTCTTTATTCAAATACATATTATCTATCACGATAACACATAAATATTATTTGTAATTCAATATTATCTCTGTGCACAGGAACCGGATGACGGCTGCTGAAGCGCTCAGACACAATTGGTTGAAGACAGCAGAACGACGGAAAACGTTGAGCAAGACCAAATTGAAACGATACGTAATAAAAAAACAGTGGATTCGGGCGACCAACACGATTTTAGCTTTAAATCGCATGGGCGCTAAATTGGAATAATTATTTTTAAAAATCTCGGTATAGGTACTTATAACTGCCATATTATAATATATTATGTATACAGAGTCATCTGTTTAACTTCACTAAAGTTCTAAGTTGAATTTCGTGTTTTTGAAAAATATTATTTTTATATAATGCAGTTGTTGTGTTTGTATAGGTAGCTATTTCAATGACTAATTTTAAAGAACACAGTATACCGAAACAGAGTGATAAGCATACTCGGCTCAATTATTAAATCAATAACGCAGTTAAACAAAATTTGATTTTTAAAATTTTTAAATATGCATAAGAACCATATTTTCAAATGTTTGAGATTTTTTGTTCTATTTTAGGAGTGTCCTGTGGTTATACAAAATTATTTTTTAAATGTGAGAACCCTCTTTTTCTTCTGTAAATTATTTAGCAGATAATTTTTCTGACTTCGTGTACCCACTAATGGGCTTAGAAGTAGGAATTATGGTAATATTACTAATATTCAAATTATTTGTAAATTGTAGTCTTTAATATTAACCCATCAACAATAATAATTTGTAAAAATAGTCTAAGTATAATAATAAATATTATATGTTTATATCCATTTATAGTTTTGTAAAACCATTTTAAATATTATCATAAGTAGGTACAAAAATGTTATTAATTGACAAACTACTCGTTCGAATTTTAAATATGGTACTTACAAATTTTCAAAAAAAGTATTCACTAGTTTATTTGCATTAAAAAAAAGAGGACTACAGGACATTCTTTAAGTAGTAAAAGAAATTTTAAGAATTTTAAAATGTGATCTTTAAGTATACTTAAAAATTCCAAAAATTAAAATTTGAATAAATGTATTATTTATTAGAAAAAATGAGGGTGAGCATGTGTAGTGAATCACCCTGTATATATATTTATATAGGTATACGTAATTTAAAAAGTTTTCATCGTATTTAGGTTTTTGAATTTTTTAATGACAATCTGTCAACCTATGTATTTTAAGTTTTATAATTGGAAGAATCTTTTCTAAAAATGTTGATGTGTTCATATCGGATATTGAACAATACACCTAAGTTTTTAGGTAATAAGAATTTCATTAATATAGTTTAGTGGACTACAATCTGTGCCAGCCACAGTGTAGACCTTAATTAATATTTTATTCAGAGTTCCCCTTTGTTCAAGCTATAAAAATTATTAAACATAAATAATAATAATAATTTACTATTAACAAAAAAAAAAAACTATTTCTTCTAAAGTACTTTAAAGTTTAAACATTTTAGGAAAAGTATTGTGTTTCGAATTTTGATTAGGAAAAAAACTTAGGTTGTCAATAAAAATTCCGTGATATGACTATAATTATAAATACTTCAAGCTAAGGGTACTTAAGAAAAATTTAAAAATACAAAAATGTACTTAATAAATTAGGGCAGCCAGTTAGATAATGAATAAATATATAATTTTACATAATATACATTATACTAAAGACTCGTAGTTAACCTGGATTAAGTACTCATCTATCTATATGTTTACCCAAGAGCGACAATATACAATGAATAAACAAGGTGATCCTTTAAATATTTACTTTTTTTGATGAGTTGTACAATTTGTCATTGTTATAATTTTCAAGTTATTTACTTTTTTGAAAGATAATATAAATTTTTTATTTCATATTCCTAATCAGAATATTGTTTGGAGTATTTCTATACATATAAATAGAATTTTGAACAAATAGTTAATTAATTATAACTTATTAGTATTTAAGGTTTACCTAACGTTTGAATGGGCGGAGTAGAGTGACATATGAATCTCGCAAAATGTTGGTTCACTACTCCGTTTATTTAAATTTAAATACTTTGGTAACTATATGGTCTATTTGTTGGAAATTCGATTTTTATGGGGCAATGTTGTTACTCAGGATAAAATTGTAATTTAAGATACGAAATCAAAAATGTAAGTTCTTTCAAAAAAGTTAAAACCTTAAAAATTGATAACGATATAATTTCTTTATCAAAAATGTTGTCTTGCAATGGCATCAAATTATCTAAAGACTAAAAATAAAGTTTGTAACGAGTGTAGGCACATAATCGATCACCCAATATAAGCTCACTACACTACTCAGATAGATTAGATTGCTCTCGATTTTAAGTACGTTTAAATTGTTTAAAGCTACCTACATCACTATTCATTTTAAAGTGGTAATATTGTTACAATAATATACAAGCGTTCACGCGTCGTATTCGTATACCATATATTCATAATATTAATACCTAATACCTATTACGAATTGAAACCATCTTATCTGCGTGTCAATTATATTATGACATTCGTATTAATTTAAAGATTATTATAATAATATAAAGATGAATGTTTTTTTTAAAAATTATGAATACGATAAACTAAGCACTTTTGAAGACATTCGGTTATATTCATCTAGATAGATAATATATTAATATATATATAAATGCGTAGAACCTATATCTCTATATCTAAAATACATACTGTTGAGTATGCAGTGTTATTATAATACCTAATATTTATCATTGATAATGAATTTCAATTTTGTATAGATACTATACATTTACGCTTTATGCACTTGGGTCTTGGGCAACAGCTGAGCTATAAAATTTATTGAAAATTTGGAGCTTGACATGTTTTATTTAGCTAATAGAAGGGTTTCTCGTTCTGTGTTATTGTTAGACTTTTAATTAACTTGTTTTTTTTTTTTTGACAATTTGTGAAGACATTTTATTTTAATAATACGGAAAGACATTTTTTGGAATTAACTATTAAGAGATATAATATTATATCTATTATAAGATTTAATATGTCTTAGAATTGACTTAGTGACTTTAAGCCTGTTAATTGTAGTTATATTAGAACTATTAAGTAGGTAGATTCAGTTGTGTGGTAAATATTTATCAGCCATAAAAAATTATAATAATTTTTATAATACATAATATTTTTCAGTACCTACCACTCTTAAATCTTAATACCCAATATAATATTATATTTATATAGAATAGGTATAAATACGACTGTACATATTTAAATTTTTGTTTTAAGTTATTGGCTATGCTTACTATAATGTATCCAACCACCCCACCCTCCTAAAAATGTTTTCATGTGTGATTGCCTAGGCATCATAAAACTCTGTTTACCACACCATTGGGTAGACGTGTAGTAGATAATAAGTACTAGTTTCAATTATAATATGTAAAAGCCAATAGACACAAATGAGTTATTGTTTTTAAATATTGTTTTAATCAATGCTGGAGAATTATATATATATTGTAAAAGTATGAACAATGAACCTCTTAATTATTTCCAATTAACCTATAAACATATATATTATATAATACATATATGTTACAACATATATACATTCATATATATTTCAGATTCTGTAATTTTACGTCCTGATAATTCTGTACTGATCTTGGTTGTAAATTTAGATCCACCACCACACATTGACACAAATTGTTGTAAGGCCTTGAAAACTCTTGCATTTGCAAACAGCATGGCTAGGGATTTTAAATTTGATTTGTCATTAAATTACTGTATTGTACTTTAGTCCGACCTATATTAGAATATGGTGTGGTTGTTTGGTACCCTTTCGACTCCTTCGTTCTGCCAGTTTCCTGTTAGGTATTGACCGTGTTATTCTCTCTACCTCACGACTATTCTGCTGTTGCTGCTAAATTGCTTGACTCATTAGCAGATCGTAGGCATGTTGCATGTGCTTTGAGTTAAGTTTCTTAAAGGACCGTTATCTGGTCAAGTCGGTTCATCTGATTTATTATCTTTACTTGACTTCAAGGTCCCTCTTTGTTGTAACCATTCTATTGTTTCTTTCCATGTTCCAATATGTTCAAGCAATTATACGAAAAATGAGCCTATTAGGCGTTTAATGTTAATGGCCAATGAGAATTTTTAATTCACCTGTGGTAATCTCTTTTTTTTTCTTGTTATTAATCTGCTTAATATCTTAACATACCTTTTCATATTTGTTTTTTTTTCTCTTTTAATCTTAATTGTAATTTAGTTTAATTTTTCTGTCATATATGTCATTGTAACTATTGCAATTATGCAATTTGAAAAATATTTTCAAAAGGGTTTCCAACCAGTTTACTTTTATAAATAATACACAGCAAGTAGTGGCTAGTGGATGATTTAATTTGTTTACATTTACTGCTGTAATAACACGAAGAAGTATACCTATTGAGGACAAATTTCATTAAAAACAGACAAAATATTCTTTGAAATATTCTCCTACCTATTCCATCCATATTTATTTCAAGTTAATAGTTAAATATTATATACATTTTAATATATTGTTTACCAGTATGCATTACATTTTTATCGGTTACACCATACTAGAACATTTTGTTCTTGATAAATAATAATTGTATTACTTGAAGGCTACTAATAAAGTACATAAAGTACTAAACATACATTTAGTAGTCAAACATAATTAAGTAGCAAGAGGTCTTCGCTCTAGACCAGAGGTATTCAAACTGCGTCGCGGCTCCCAGTTGTCGAAGGGAACCGCGTAGTATAATTGAAAACCAATAAAACCAATAAATATTTTTACAAAAAACGTTTACTAATATCATTGAGGCACACCGTTTGGGAAACGTTGAATTGTCTACAACAATCATTTGCTAAATATAGCTTTAGTTTATTTTATATATGTAATATGGTAAAAAAATTATAAAATATAAATTACAATCATATAAACATTGATTTTTTTGTCATTTATAACCTTACCTACCCCATGAAAATATTAAGCAGTCAGCTTTAAAACATTAGTAACCAAGCCACTGTCTTCTGGTTAGTACAAATAATATTCATCTATGGTTTTAACTATTTGGCTATTTATGTGTGTATAAAAAATTATTTTAGTATTTATATTTTATTTAAATATTTCATTTTCTAATTAATTATTTTAGTTTTTTTAGTTCAGGTTCAATTAAATTTTAATCAACATTTGTCCATGGTACACAATTAAATAGTTACTACAATAGATTTCATTACATTACACTACAGTTTAAACACTTAATTTCAATATATTTACTTTAATCAACACTAATTAGAATATCTAATGCACAACTCATTATACTTCCATTAGAAATAATTTGATGATAATATAGTTTAATATTTTAATACAATTATTAAAGAATTATGGGTGATGCAAGTGTAATAAATGACAAACAACTCCCATTATTGGTAAACAAGAAATTTCTTAACAAAAAGTAATTGGCAATGGTAATAAAAATAAAAATTATTTTAAGCTCCTATAAGTGTGTAAGTATATAAGTAGGTGGCAAATACACGAAAAATAAATAAGCTAACACATTAATCTGTTGTAATTGTTTTTTATAAAAATAAACCATCAATAAAATACAAAAATACCAATTACAAAATAATTTGATTACCCGCTTAGTATCTAACGAAAATAATTTGACAATAAGTTAGTTACTTTTTTTAGATCATGTAAAAATTTCTAGTCAAATACAAAAATAATTTACTAATCAATTAAAACAGTATGATTATGTTTTCCTTTTCCCTAATTAAACGCTCGATTGAACAATAAATTTGTTTTAGGCTTACCTAAGCAAAATTTTGTAACGGTACCACCATTCTAGGATTAAGTGCTTTGCGGCATATTGGACAAAAGTTATTAGTCTGCAACCACTCATGAATACAATACCAACAAAACAGATGTCCACAAAACGAAAGTGAGGTGTTTTGTCTTGGATCTAAGCAAAGAGAACATTTACTGCTGCTGTTCAGTGGAATTGGCTGACTGGGATGTTCTTCTACGTTCTTCTGTACTTTTGGGTTTTTAAATACAGCCATGATCATGAGCACACTCAAATGGATGCCAGTTAACACACTAAGAATTTTAAACACATGTAACGGCCGCTTAGGATGGTACCACGGAATTGCATAGATCTTAAAAAATAATAATAATAAATATTAAAACTTTAAGTTATTAAGGTTTAAAGTTTAAGCCCTTGCTTACATATTTAATAAAAAAAAATCGTTTGGCCCACGTATAAAAGGAACCATGCCAATAAAATAATACTCTGTTAAGGCTTTGTAGTAGTGGAACAAGAGATTTGACAGTTGTAGCGATATGTATAATTTGATCTTTGGCCTGGCTCGTTATCGATTTGTTATGTTGAATGTAATAGATCCAATGATCTAAGGCTAGAATGATGAGTCTGTCTCCAAACACGTGGGCTAGTATCATACCAGTGCTTTGCTGTAAATGACAAAATTCTTGGTGAACAAAAATTGTTTATCCCACTATTATTTGCATTTTAAATACCATAAGTCCTGGAATGTGTTTTCCAGTTTTTCCAACTTGAACGATTTTTGTATACTCTTCACCCAGTGTTTGGAGCTTAGACAACGTTGTAAGTGCATAGTACAGTAATTGTGAAGTGCACAAGATGTTCTGTTTATTTACATTTACAAACACATGTCCTAAAATAATTTAATTATTAGCTGCAGTGAGCTAATGTTTAGCCATTAAGGAAGACATACTCAACAAATCATGTAATACCATACTTACTATAGTAAATTAATTACCTTTAAGTTTCAAAATAAATCCACATAGCTGTCGATTGATCCGTTCGTAAAGTTCTTCGTCTTTTTGTTCTGCTCTCAATATCTCCGCTGGCCCGCTAGAATTAAATGCTGACATGTTGGTTTTCCGGTTATATCGAGATTTTATCAATCATCCCGTTAAAGCATATATTTTCAGTCTGTGGATTTCCTGAATAATATTATAATTGAGAATCAAAATTTTATTTTAAGCATTTTCGAATTTTTAACAGTGAAGACATTGCTTTATCAGCTATAGTTCTTATCAGGGGCCGAACTGACCCTTCGGCATAGAGCCACAGAATTCTGTGATAGAACATTCTATGCCTTCGTTACATACGTTTCGTTATTAGGTTCATTTTGTTGATACCGCACGTGGGCATACGTGTAAGTGTAACGATATTGAGCCGAATGAGCCGATACGCATCCAAGCAATCCAATTTCTTCCTTGAAAATTGAAAATCTTGAACACTTCCTGTACTCCTGACTCTTGTCATTAAGGCAATATACAATTTCGTTAAATAAATTATTTGAAATTAAATATGTTATGTAATATATTTAATATGTTTATTAAATAAATTTATTTGTATAATCGTGAATCATGGTCGAACCTACTCACAACACTCACAAACATTACTTAATAGTAAAATGGACAAAACATTTTTTTTCATAAGTTATGTTTCTTCTATTGTTGAACTATGGCCTGCCGTCTACAATCGTTGAAAATGGGTGAAGTTAATTTCCGGTTTTGGGATTTGAATTGTTAGTGTACTTAGCTTATGCGAAAACCGCTCTAACTTGAGCCTCTTACTACTCCTTTGTCTCTTTTTAACAAAACTGACAACTGTTTAAGTCAAACAGTAGACATAACCCAGCATTTTTAACCTTTAACTTTAAAGAAAGTGCAGTTGACCTTGTATCTTAATATCCTATATCGTATTGTATCGATGATTCTTACAGTAATTTAATAGCATAAAATAGTATTACAGTATGAACCCGTGCTCAATTTTATATGGATATAACCGGAAGACTGAAGAGAACGACTTGTTACTCTGTCATATCTGGGTATAACCACAACAATGTGTTTACTTGAAATCAGAGACGTCTTGGAGAATTTTGTTGGTTCCACATTTCTCAACAAAATCTTCAATATTTACTGAATTAAGCATATTGGGTGTCTGGTTGTACGTGCCACGTGGTAATGCCAAGGGGTCAGAGATCCCCGGACATTTTCTGGAGGGTCAGTCCGTCAACCATAGTACGCGAGCAGTGGGGAGTTGAAATAAACACAATTTTAGACAGATTTTAAACCCTCAACTATTACAATAAAAAAATATGAACTGATTGGGTTTTAAGTTCAAGTTTAGGATACAAAAAATTATTTATTTATTCTATTAGTTTGATAATTATATGATATTATTGTTGCATGTTTAACCACGCATAAAAAATTTGAAAAAACGTCTAAATCAATAAATAGGTATTGCGTATTATTGATTTTGAACTTTTGAAGTAATGATACATAGTTGTCAGGTGATAGACACCCATATGGGAAAAAGCCACGATCGAAGTTGATCCACAGATTAAGTGGAAAAGGATGTGGTTAGAGTCCGAAGTACGTAATTGATCATTGGTTTGAGGACCCAAAAGTAAGAACACCAGGTTTTAACTAAGCCGTATACGAACTGAGCCAGGAAAACACATTTACTTATTACACAAGTGGGGAATGGTTTAATCGTTTATATGTAGCTGTGGTCAAAGCACATAGTAGAAGAATAACCAGTAAAAACATTCACATAGCTAGAGTGGATGCCATTAAATGGTAGGAAAACTTAGGTGTGCGACTACCATCTAACTTGTACCAAATGAAAAGAATAACGGGTCACCAAATTGTTAGCAAACTTATTTTTCATCTAATTTCTAGTGTTAGTATTAGTCTTACATCATTAGTTGTATTAGTCCTAGTAGTTTTATATTATTCTTTTTGTTTTCATAATTTTTATTTAATTTTTTGTTGAGGACGTACACTAATATATACATATAAAAAATTTTAACATATTTTTAAAATGTTTGTTAAAAAAATATTTTATTATTAGTCGACAGTCTATAATGTGACGGGCACAATATACATATAGTTGGTTTTACAGTAAATACAGGATGAGCACAAAACATTACAAAAATTAACATATTTGACTATTTGACTAACAGATAATGAGTTTAAAAAAGTACAACTGGCCCTTAAATGATATTTACTACTGATGAAAAAAATTATAATATTTTATGTGAAAAACCAATTATATAAACCTGATAAGTACACTTACATTGTAGTACTACAATATATTCATATAAGCACAAAAACTTGTTTAAAAATAAAATTAATAAATGATCTACATAAAAAGAACAGTGTAACAGTTATATATTTTTAAAGTATAAAATTCTAAAATGACTAAACAGATATAAATAGTGTAAAAAAATAGTATATAAAAGAAAAATCGGTTTTGGCATATTGATTCAGTCAGATCTTAATTTGTATACTTAATAATTATTAAATATTTAAGTAAATGTCGTATACAAATAATAATATTTTAGGTTACTACACTAATATAATTTATATAAATATGTTGACTCGTTATATAAAAATATTATGTTTATAAATAATATTCAAAAACTTATTTTTTTTTATTGTTTTATAACTCATCGTGTTTCATAATGGCTTCTCCGAAATCAGTTGCTTGGGATCCGACAAACAAATCATACTTCGCCAATATTTCTTCTTTAGTTAATTTTCCATCAGCATCTGAATCGGATTCATAAATAAGGTGTCTGCTCTCTGCTTCGGCATGATCAAAATTATCAGGTAATATCCAATCTTTAATCTAAAATTCATAATAATTATTATAAATTATAAAAACCATGAGCGGAAATAAAATATTCTTCTAGACCTCTCCAATGTCCAAAAATCCGTCACCATCCTTATCTCTGTATGTCTTGAACTGTTCTATTTCACTTTTAATGAAATTTGGTTCTTCGTTTGGCTCCACGCCAGGAAACAAATCAGCTATAAAGAGTTAAGTTTAATTTTAAAACGGCTTCTAAGTACACCAATAATCAGATAAGTAACTTAGGCAAATAATTTGTTTATAAAGTATTCCGACAACCCACAAATTTGTCAAGTATATTCATTGACATGACTCTTAAGTTCATAATAAATTATTATACAACAGTTACATTACAAAACCTTCAATCAAGCCATAAAGCTTTTAAAAAATACTAAACAAATTCATTTTTTTCATGTATAAACTAAGTTTATATACATTCCTAATATTTAATAAACTAGTATGAAAGAATTCACTTTTTTGTTCATGAATGCATTTGTTTTTATTAGACAAGTTCATTTTTATCATTTTACTGTCACCTATTATAAGAATTGGTTTTTAAAATGTAGATAGTATTTTCACAGTTTTCAAACACATTTTGTTTTAAATATATTTAAAAAAATTGGAAGGTTTTTACCAAGTACCAACACAATAAAACTATTAAGGTGTTAATAATAACTTTCAAAACTTCAAAATACTCTTAAAGACTTTAAATATAAAAAATATATAATATATTTAATATTGAATGCTATCACCTTGAAGTACATTTTTATGTTACTTAACATTTAATTTAACCTACTTAGCAATATTGATATCAAAATAAATGATCTTACGAGCCCTATCCATTAGTATATTGATCCGTAGCTTTTGACTTATAACACATTTAACAACTACCTTTGATAAATATACCAAGGACAAATAATTGCATACATTTTGGGATTTTCATTTTCCTACAATTTGGCAAATTTCCACAAATGACAAATATTTCACGAGCATACCGATTGTGAGAACCTGTATTATTGAAGTAAATGTATAATGATTTACCAATATATTCGTTCATTGATATTTTGTTGTCCTTATCTTTATCCATATCATCCATAGTTTCATAAACAACAATATCTTTCATATGAACACTTTCTTCAGGATGTAAGAATGAGATAAACTCATCTTTGGACAATAGTCCATCGGCATCTACATCAGCTGCTGCCCACCTTCTCTTATCCCTTAAAATCATTTTGGCATATGTATAAGAATCATCAGATTTATGAGCTTCTTTTGCTTCATCATCTAAAAAGACAAATTTGTACAGTGAAAATAATACGACTAACAACTACTTAAGTAAATGGCACAACGTTCAAATATGACCTCATTAGGTTATAAGCTAATAGTAACAAAGTGTTAACGAGAAATAATTATAAAATGTATAATAAATCTATATTTTATAACACTGCTTAACCTAATCTTACCAGACATAAATCCATATGTATCCTTTCTGTATAGTGCCCACGATAATTTTCCATTTTCCAAGTTTTTATGGTTGTCCCATTGGCTGTGCACGTCATTCATTATGTAACGAGTTTGAGTGAATTTAATCCAATCTTTGAGTTCCTCTTGAGTTACATATCCATCATTGTTTTTATCAATTTTATCGACTATTACACTACAAACCACAAACAAAATAGGTGATAATGATTTAAAATGGTAATGTCTTGACAAAAACTTATTTGTGTATTGAAAAACAAAAATTACCTAAGTCTCCTTTGACTTTCTTCTTGCGTTAAATTATCAAATTCTTCGGCTTCTTGTCCGAGAAAAGCTTCATGATCATAATCTGGATTGTGTTCTTCACCCCTAAAATGTTGCTGTTGCGCTTGTAACTACACATACAAAAAATAATAATATACATTCTAAGCTAACGTGTTAATAATTTAGGTAGGTATTGAAAGAAAAAAAAAAACAAACACAACTCTTACTTTTTCCAAAACCGGTTCTTTGGTGTTCGGTACTCCACATACAGACATTGAACAAATACAAACCGTAAAGACTACACACTTGAATAACTTCTGCAAGCGAAATAAAACAGAATTAATATTGTAAGTTTTTTTTCTGGTGTAAAATATTATTGTCTTATAGGCATTACATATGTCTATAGTAATTATAAACAGTTAATTATTTTAGATTGCCTTGTTAACTTACCATGATTGATTTCTGTATTTATGATGGAAAAGCGGAAACAAATCTTGAAAATGCTGACCACACAACTAAACGCTGTTCAATCTGGACGATCGTCAATCGTCATAACACGTCATGTTTTTCGATGTATTGTTTTTATAATAATAAACTATCGAACACGATAGACTAGTGGTCATTAATTTTGTTATAATCTGAGACCCAGTTTCGTTCAGCGGAAGCTGCATTGGAGTATAGACAGATAACCGAATATAATGATAAATGATAATAATGATAGTAAGCTGCACTTAGATAATACACGCTTGAAATGGTATATTTCATAAAAAATCGACAGTGTGGTAAAATACTCGAGTAAAAGTATTCAAATACTTGTTAGGTACTCAAATAAGTATTTTAAATTCTTTTGAAAAAAGTACTTCAACAAAGTATTTTAAATACGTTTTCGAAGTATCTGTATTAATCAAATACTTCAATAATTATTTTTAGTTAATAATATGTATTATATATTAACTATAATATGTTGATCACATTAAATACAAATACAAATTGAGGAATTATACATAATAATAAATTTTTCTACTGCGAATTGCATACTCAGCAGATAATCAAATACTTCGACATGGGAAATAATTGAGTAAGGTAATAACCATATCTAACAATCTCACTAAATTATGGGGTGTAATGTATGCTGTACAAAATTAACGTGGGTAAAACAAGGAAATCGGTTCAGTTGATTTATAAAGTAAAAAAAATATTTTATAGAAAATTTGAAACTATTTGAAAGTATAAATACCTACTTTTTAAAAGTAAAAAATATAAATACCTACCTACAAAAAAAATTAATTTTACGTTTCAGGAATGTATGATTTTTGGTATGTTTGGAACATATTATTATTACACATATTATTTATAGGTACTGTCATTATCATAGATTTATAAATTAAAATATTATTATTGTGAATTGTAATAGTTATATAACATAACTTATATTGTTGTGAATGTATCAAGCGACTATAGAGCGAAACAAAATATGTCAATATTGATACAACTAATGATATTTGATTACAACAATAAACATAATTGTATTATAAGTATTCAATATTTGAAACTATAGGTATATGAATAATAAATAATAATGCTACTGTCATTAACACAAATTATTTGTTTATTTTTATAAATTTTATAATTATTATGCTTTGTTCTAATTGTTATCGAAATGGTCTGTAGACTTATCATTTTTATGTCAATACTGTTTTCTGATATAATTGAAATAAATTAATAATTATAATAATACGAATTTGTTTTTAATAAAAAGAAAGTCTCTTGTAAGCGCTTATTTTTCTGTACGATTAACAAAATGAATAATTCTTTTAAGGACACGCTAAATCTTTTCATAACTGCTTCTAAAATAGTTGGATTAATTAATTTTTGTATTAACATAGAAACTGGATTATTGTACCGGAACATGAAATTAATGTATTATTTATTTCTCGAACTGTTACGAATGTTTGTATTCTTAATTTGTACTTATCATATAATATTCAATATGGGAAATCATCTCCTCCTATTTTACTTCAATATTTTTAAATATTGGTCCATCGTCATAGCAGCAAGAATATCGGAGAAATATATAATTAAGTATGAATAATTAATATATATTTTTAAAAAATACAGTTTAATACATATATTTAAAAATGCCACCTCGTGTACGATTCAAACTTTGTTCAATTGGTTATTTAATACTCGGTGTAATGGTGTTAAACATTTTCTACTCGCTGCTACTATTTATTATAATCTGTATATTCTGTAACACACAACCAATGAAAACAATTTAAAAACAAAAAAATCCAATTTTTCATGAATCTCAAAGTTCTTGCACGAGCACATCTTTAAAATGCGAGTTTCGGAAAATTCTTTCTCAGTGCACACTTGCATGGTGGTATCGAGGAACGTGTATTAAATTAACAATACCTAGTTTTAAAAAATTCTTAGTAATGCCCCCTTTGCACCCCCCCCCACCCCTGCGGGCGCCCTTACCCCTATGTTAGATAAGTACTCAAAAAGTATGAAGAAAAAAAAACTTGTAACACCTATCTATCACTCAGCAGTTATCGGCAATAAACATTTAAAATTAGTACCTATATAATACCTAACATAACCTAACCTATACCTAATAGATTATATTTAATTTCAGGTTTATTAATGGCATCATCGAATTCGACAGAAAATTGTTTTTATTAAATTCATCGTTCCCCGTTAAATTATATTCAATAAGCAAAAGATTTTGGAAAATTATTTTTGTTTTTTATGTTTTGTTTTTTCTTTGTATTGAATATTGTTACAGTTTAATTCGACCTCCATTTGTTTTTTCTTTAACAGTCTTATTCCATACACCAGATATTATTATCTTTGTAGTAATGGTTACATCATTTTATCATCTCAGTAACTTGGGGTTCCGATTTTCTGAGTTGAATAGATTATGGAAATGCTTACCTTTTGGATTAATCGCTTTGCCTGCAGGTGGATGGACAAATTCTGAGATAACAATGTTAGTAGAACGTATACGGTTGTTGCATTCTGAACTTTCTGAGTTGCTTAAATTGTTTAGTTTGGGTTACGGACCGGTATTATTATTATATTTCATATTTACATTTACCCATGCTTTAATCGAAACATTTCACATTACAATTTACAATGATTTATTGGGAAATAATATTCTACCATACATATTCTACCTACAACACATTTTTCACATGATTTCAATCATCTACGTCACCTCTTGGGTCATTGACAAGGTTTGTAATATTTTTTAAAACAACCTAACGATTAACTATTGTTGAGCTAAATTTTTTATAAAGGCTAATAAAAAAAAACCATTTACTTTATAAGGTATATTTTTAAAACGCGATATTTTATTTATTAGGTAGTTCTATTGTCGTTATTTTAAAAAATACACTTATTGATATATACAGATATATATAATATATTGAATGTAGCCAGTGTAGGTATACCTATTTATAAATTATTCTTTCTAATTTATATGTTGTACCAATTATATTTATATAACTTCATATTGCAAACGAATGATTAAAAGTGAAAATCGTAACTATTTGACCTATACACAAACGGGAACCAATTCAGCTACTCCCAACCTAATCTTCTATATTTTGAATCTCGATGTATTTCGTACACATTTTAACTTTAAAGTTAAACACATATAAAAAATATTTTGAATTTTTATTTTTCCTATTTTTCAGTTGGTATAAAAATAACTTATGAAGAACAATGTCTTCAATTTAAAACTTTTTGTGTGAGTGAATACATTTTTATCGACATTTAAAGATGAAAGAATTAAAAAAAAATCAAATATTCCATATTTCTATAAATAGCACAAAAATCATCAAAATATTTTGAAAATTGTATCATGTATTACGGAAAATTATAATATAAATATTTGGTGAAAATGTCAAGTACCTTCGGCCATCGTTTTTTAGAATTACTCTAAAAAAACAATGTCGGGTTTGTCAAAAACTGGTTTTGCTTAAAAATGTCGGTTTTTCCTTAATTTTTTTTTGTTATTTCCGATTATTCAGAAAAGTTCTAGGAACTTTTAATTTTGACCTCTCAAAATTACCAACAAAATCTAATTTACTACAAAAAACCACATAATCTATTATACTATATTCGTGCAAAAAATAAAAAATAAAAAAAACACACATCATTGTAAAATCAATGCATTCTCATTGCAACGCTCAGAATCTAAAATAATTATTTTTATTAACGTTAATTTATATTTTCAGAAAAGAAAAATGATTTCATATTTGCGATTGAACCGAATCTCTGAAATGCCTGTTGATACTAAGTTACAAGTGATTACTAAATAAAACTAATTTTTAATATTTACATAGTATATTTATTTTAATTATTTATACATACGATTATTTCACTTTTGTCTCAATTTGTTTTATGATTATTAAGTAAATTTTTGAAATAATCATCATTCATTAATTATATAGATTAAAATATTCATGAATCAGATATCAGTTTATGAACCAAACGAATTAACAGCATTTGGATTCTTCAATTTCGATTTAAAATTAACGATGTCAGTAAGTACCTATAGATTATAATCTATATGACTACATATTTGTATATGTCTATTAAATAATTTATAATAACTTTTACATACAATTAAGAAAATAACTACTGAAATGTTAAATGACCGATGTATCTACTTATCTGATCAAAGCATCGTCCTAAAGACCACAAAAATAGGGAGAAAAGCAGCGCACGGCAAAGACTCACATGGGATAGGGGATAATGTATTTGAACCGCCTAAATCATACTACTAAAAGCAATTTATTTTACTAATAATTCAGTAGGTTGAATTTATTTTTGCTGAAAACATTTGAAATATCATAGGGTGTATAAATTATAGTTATAGTGTAGCGTGTAGGTGCGTTAAATGTTTCAAATACCACGAATAATACTTTTCAATTACTACAAATCAATAATTAATTCTTAAAATATTTAATTTTGTTCAAATTTGAACTTAAAGTAAATGTTAATAACATAGAATATCTAATTATGAATAATTTTATAATTAATTAAATATTTAAATGATTATATTTTAAAATCCTTGCCTTAATTATTTTGACATGTGAAATTTGATGAATTTTACACTACCTATACAAGTTTTCCTTGAGAAAAGTATAAAGTTTTAATGGAAATTCCAGTTCTAAATAATTTGTGCAACTTATCTGTAGGTATCAATATTAGAAATTCAAGACTTTTGATCTAGAATAAACATTTTATAAAATCATCAAAAACAAAATTCATTAAAATAAAACTAATTATTTGAATGTCCATATTTAGACTTACCTATATCTATTAAATATATAAGTTAAAAAAAGTGTTTATAGATGTATTTATATATTTTAAGCCAGGAAATACTTTATAATAATAAAAAAAATTAATATCACACTTTTTAATATTACTATTAACCATGTTATTATAGATTTTAGTGCTATTGATTACTGGGATTTCTACTATGATGCAAATGAAAAATCACCCTTGGATATTGTACATGAGGAACGAGTTCTTAATGAACCACAATTATGAATATGATTGATAACTATTAATATATTATAATAAACAATAGGCAAAGAGGCCGAAATGACCAGTATTGAAGATACAAGTATGTTAAAGACATAGGTAGGTATCTACTTACCTTCTATCTTGTACCGCAATACTGAGTGTTGAATAATTTTCAGTTAACTTTACTGAGTTAAGTATCGAGTAGGTACCTATTGTTTTGCTGATCTATGTATCGATTATTTAATAAAATAATATTAACAAGCAAATAGGCAATACCTAGGTACATGGACACGTGATACAGCAGATAGGTACTCTGGATTGGACTTTCGTTTGAATTGTTAACAATTTTTCTTCTATTTTTCATTAATTGACAGTACCGTCAAACAGACCAACTTGGGTCAAAAATATTATCTTATAGTTAAACCTAAGGCATAAATGTCTCTTATCAATCAATTAATGTGAAACAAATATTTACAAATATTATAATAAATCACTTTGGTAATTAGTAGTGCCACAGTATTTTCACCAATTAATTTTATGTTTATTATCTACCGTTTTGCTGTTGCCCAAAAATTTACACTAATACTCATTGAATGAGATGTTATGTATAAAAATTTATAGTAAAAAATATGTTCTGATGTGTATACAATTTTCTAGTCTATAAATTATTATAATTCTGCATGTATTTTTAGTCCAATTTGAGTCACTATTAATCAATCATGGTGGAAGTCATACTTAGGTTAGGATAAATTTTACCAAGTCCATTCCATTTAAACAAGACTAACCTTGATATAATTTAGTCTAAATAGTACCTATAGTTGTATTTTTAATTTTGTATAGATGGGTAAATGTTGGAGAAAATTGTTGAAAATTATAGGAACAAGAATCTTATTATTAATTTTTTATATGTTGATAGGTATATAATCACTAGTTACAAAATATATTTGTTACCTAATCCAAGAAAATTGTCTTTTATTTTTAAGAATTTAAAACAGTGTCCCAAGTTGGCTTAAGTGAATGCTATATCGGTTTTTCATAAGAAAAATACCAATGCCCCATGTTGTCAATATCCAGTACAACACGGGAAACCAGAAAAATAAAAAAAAAAACCTTGAGGGAATAACTTGTATGGTTTAATTGCAGCAGAAATTATTAAACCAAACCTAAACTAAAAAAAAATGTTACAATGAATATACATCTAGATTTATTAATCTTAATGTTACTTACAATATAATTTCAAAACTGCTTCAAGTTAGCCTGTTGGATGGTATTTACTACTACTATCTCTTACAAAAAATGATTAAATTCAGACAAAATTTTATTTTGTTTTGACAATTGAAATAAAACACCTTTAGGTATTGCCTCTTATATACATAGGTAGGTACTAAAAAAATAACTTAAAAATATTGATTGCTAAAATATTTTATTTATATAATAAAATATATAATAATTATATAATTTTCAAGATATTTAAAAGTAGATAAGTAATTAGGTAGCTAGTGCATTCTACTTAGTAGTTTAATATAGTACCACGATTCTCCAAACACAAATATTGAAATATCTAGCATTGAAGTACTCAGTTGTAACAATCTATTTCATCCCTGACAATAAATAAATTATACAAAAATAATACATATTTTGATTAATGTTATCAATTTACTATTAACCTAACCCTAGTTAAAATAGCCACTAACAAGTAACAAGCTTATACGCGGTTGGAGGCTTTCAGGCTTGTCTGGTTTTATTTCCCGATATAAGGTTAGGTTTTTAATACATTTTTGCGTGATTTTAATTATTATTAATTTATTAATATATATATAATATTTATATAATATTTATATTTATTAATTATTATTATAAATAGTAGTGTTAGTATGTATCACGGTTTAAGATAGATCACGGTTTATCTATCTTAAACCGTGGTATGTATCAATGTATTATATTAGGTACCTATAATAACCTGAAAATATTACTATACTGTCAATTATTTAACATAAATGGTTAATTATATATATTTTAATGTGAATGAAAGATGAAATTAAACAACAGAGTAGAAAAACAATTATGTAGTATGGTTTGGTTGACATAGAAATAGAGCAGAGGATGAGAATGCTTAGATGAATGAGTTGAGTGATGGGAGAAGATAGGATAAGGAATGAATATGTTAGACTGTTAGAACTTAAGGTGAGCATATATTGATGGTATTGACCGTGAACAAGATGGGAAAGAATAGGCTTGGGTATGTTAAGATGAGAGAGAAATCAGAAGATTTAAGAACGGTTATGGAAATTAACGATGTAGATTGTTTCAAGTGGAGGTTTAATTGTTAAGACAAGGGTGGCAGCCAGCAGGCCAAAAATAAGTTGTGCTACAGGCAAGGAAAAGAAGACTAATGTATTAGAACTCATTTTTTATTTTATAATAGTTTTTAGTGTATATTAAAGATTTTTTTATGTATGAAAGTACAATTTTTGTAATTATACGTTTATTTATGAAACTAAAATAGCTGTTATACTAATTTATAACATTTTTTATTATACTATTTATACCTAACTATTTATATTATTATAAAACATTGCAAGCTTTTAAACTGCTTTGTCAAAATTAAATTAAATTTTAAAATATTTATTTTGAAGAAATGTCAGTTAATGTATATATATATATTTTAAACTTGTTTGGTATTAAAATTAAAAAAAAAAATTAAAAATCTTAAAATATTAATTAAAATATTTAAAAAAAGTATTAAATAAAATTAAGATGAATTTATAAAAGTAAGGAAAATTTAGAAATGAGATATAGTAAACTAAATTAGATAAAGTTTAAATTACGTTTCACTTATCTGACAACTTTTGTAATAATGCATTTTTTTCATTTTCAGCCTTTACCAAATCTTTAAAAATATCATTGAACTCGGCCATATGACTGGATATTTTTTCCAATTGGTCAGCATTATTTTTTTTGGAGGATTTTTTCCTTCTTTTTGGCGTTGGTTCATCAGATGATGAACTTTTAGCAGTCATTAGTTCAGAATTTCCTGGTTCAACCAATTACCAATTAATTTTTAAAATGTATTCTTATACATCTAAAACAATTTGAGTTTTAACAAATTTATTTTTAAGTTACCTGTTACTGAAAATCCATTTTTGCTAGCACTTGACTAATAATATTCCAAATTTGGATTTTAGTACTTTTACCGCTATCAAAATTGTTTTCATGTTCTATATATGTTGCCATCAAACATTTAATTGAAGACCTAATTTTTATTAATTAGCATAAGTGAAACCACAAATTAAGTAATTGCAATACCCAGTGGCGTAACTGGAAAACGTCAATAGAAACCTTTTTAAGTTTACCATATAACTCAATTTCTTATATTATATTGTAAAATATTTTTGCTTGCATAATTGAAAATGCACCTTATTTTCACACATTATGTATAAATTGGTATAAGTTAAATCATGGTTATTTTCTTGTTTTATATTTACATTGTATTAATGCCCGTGTTTAAATGTATTAAAATTATTTTGGATATATCATTGATTACCTTATGAATTATGATACCTATGGTTTTGTTCATTCCTATATAATATTTCCTTTTCCACTGAAGATTAGTATTAAAACAATAATTTGGTTTAAATACTTCAATTATGGAGCAACACCTGATAGGTATTCAGATTCAATTTTTAAATTGTATGCATTTTATTGTCTATTTTTCAATACTATTAATCTGAGTATTAGTTTTAACAGTAAACAAATTTAAAATACCTAAAATCCTAAAATATAATTTTCAGGCCTTAAATCTACCATGGATAATAGACACTTGGTACAATTATTCGACAATAATTCCTTAATGTCTGGGTTACTGCAATATCAGAGATATGTTCAACAAGCAGTTGTTGCTATTGCCATGAACGATTCTGATGGTTAGTCATTTTAAGGTATGTTTAATACCCTGCCACCTGAAGTATTACCTAACAGTGTTTCCAGGTCGCGGGTGTATGATACCACAAAAAAAACAAAGATATGTTTAATACAATAGGTACCTTATATCATAATTGTGTGCACAAAATAATCAATCGGGGTAGTCTGGTGTATAATAAAAATATATGATACTAATAATCTATTAATACATGTAATCGCTTATGTCTCAGGTATTACATTTGAGAATACTTAAACGTAAAGAAGAAATTATTAATTGTGTTTATGAATTTAAGACTGAATGTTTCTAATGATGTTGTTTTTAAATGCATGTTTATTTTAGTCACTAGCGAAAGTGATGACAATGTAAATAATTCTTCTTACCACATCAACTATATGAGTCTTAGAGATAGAACATTTAAAGAGCACTTCAGAATATATTAACATACATTTGAAGTAAATAATTTATATTTTTTTTTTTATTTACAAACAGTAGTACAGCTGTCATAATTTACTATTTTTCACAAAATATATGTATTTTGTTATTAAATAGACATTTTACAATGAAATGGCACCATATATCAGTAAGACTAATAGACCAGTCAAAATACCACTAGACATCCAACTATTAGGATTTTTATGGATAATGGCTACCTCGGATTGCTATAGAAGTGTTGCTGAGAGATTTAAAATGAATCGTGGCACACTTCATAAAGTTTACCGTACGATTGTTTCATGTGTAGTTTATGAAACACACAGATACATTCAATGGTCCACAGACGAAAAAAAAGATGAGGTGAGAACTTTTACCTATGGTATGGTTGCCTGACGTATAAAGGAATACTGATTTTGAACTTATAAATGTTAACAGCACCTAATTTATACATTTTTCATTGATCCTGTGACTGTCATATATCATTATTTCACTTTTAAGTACAAATTTGAAATAATATGCGACTGTGACAAATGTATTAAATTTGAATTCAATGATAAATCATTATATACAATGAAAAAAAGATTCTAGCAACTTAATCCATGATCATTTTATATTTAACTATGGTCTAATATATTACTTCATTTTAAATATATTTAGATTACAGATGCATTTTTGGTAGCTAGTGGTTATCCAGGAATAGTTGGAGCAATTGATGGAAGCTACATTAAAATCAAACAACCACGTGGCGATAAACATTATAGATATGCTAATAGGAAAAAAGATTATGCTGTGATCATACAGGGAGTGTGCTCATATAACAAAAAGCTACTGGACGTCCATATTGGAGAAGTTGGCAGTATGCACGACGCTCGAGTGTTTCGAAGAAGTGAACTTTCAAAAAGTTTACCGAGATTATTGCCTATTGGGTCCAGATGAGCACATTATAGGAAACTCAGCATATCCGATTGGTCCACACATGATGGTGCCATATAAAGACAATGGTGCCTTAACAGCAAAACAAAAGAGCCACAACATTAAATTGAGCAAGGGAAGGGTAAAAATTGAAAACACATGGGCACAATTGAAAGGGAAATGGAGACGCTTAAAGTATTTAGACACGGATAGGATGGATTATATTGTAGATCATATTTGTGCAAGTTGTGTTTTGCATAATGTTGCTCTTGACGGTTCTGATGATGAGTATTGTATAGAAGAAAATGAAGAGATTGATGTGTTTGAGGAAAGAAATGTAGATTTGGAAAGAATGAAAAGAGAAGGTCAGATTAAGAGGGATAGGTTGGCTGATTTAATACTTAATAACTAGAATAAAAATAGTTTTAATTTTTTATATTTAAAATTAATATGTTCTATTAAAAAAAATAACAAATAACATTTAAATAAAATAAAAAAAAACAAAATCTGTTATATTACATAACATTGCATGTTTTTAAAATGCTTTGTCAAAATTAAATTGAATTTTGAAATTTATTTTGAAAAAATATCAGCTAATGTATATATATTTTTTTAAACTTGTTTGCGTAATTGCGTTAGTTCGTGTTTAGACTTCGTACAGTCCACACGTTAATTGTCACGCGCTCCGCTTTATCAGCTCCCGATAGCGTGTGTATTGTATTGTTCATCGTGTCCAGCGCTCGTCGCGGTACTCATACCGTTGGCAATTTATAAATTATCTGAACATTCCCCAAGGCCAACCTATAAATTACCTTATCTACATCATTATAGTTATCTACATAATTATGAAGTCTAATCAGTAATCGCCCATTAACACCCATCACCAAAATTTCCAAACCACCAATAATTAAAAAGTCAACTGATAAAACTATTCCACCACCACTCATTATCTCCAACACATTAATGGATCAAACGGGTGACAACAGCCCTTCTGACTTATCGGCAGTGGTTGAATTGGGGGGGGACGCGGGGGGACTGAGTCCCACTTCTATTTTAAAAATATTTTAGCGTACCCCTTCTAATTTCTCTTAATGGGACGCTGGGGACGGGAATCATTTTAAAAATTGTACTAAATTAATGGAAATATTTTTTATTTTATTTTAATGTTGTTGTTTATCACTGTTATCACTTATCACCTATCAGTGCAAAAAGAATAACGATCATGATTTGTGGCTAAAATATAATATGATAAAGGTATAATGTTGATAACAGATGAATTCAATAAATTTATTTATAGAATATAAATAATCACCGCTGCATTATGACTGGGAACCGTCCGTCCGTCCAGCTAATGCTTAATAGCTACACGACGCTGATAACGCGACGTCCTGTCAATTGTATTTATTAATTTTTTCCGTATTCGTCATTAAAACCTTATTGTAATAAAAGTTAAAATATTTATATACTGTCGTATTGTTACCATTGTCGTTCGTCACCACTTACCTTCAAAAATTGGTTATTAAATATTTTAATTAAGTACTTTGTAATTCATTATTGAAGAAAATGAGTGGAAATAAACGCAGTGCTTCCACTTTTCTTTCATATTTCTCAAAGAAAAACAAATTAAAAGATACAGTGGATCTAAGTTAGTAGATATTTATTAAATTCAATGCTTGTAGATATAATAATTACCATAAATATGTTTAAAAACTAAAATAAATCTTTACTAATAAATAATAATTAATAAATCCACATTTTTAATTGTGATATTCTATAGCAGAACAACTTTCGAATAATCCAGAACCAATACAGTTGTTAAAATCACAGCCACAAAATGTAAGTTTTGTCATATCAAACAATTATATTTTTTGAATTAAGTTCAGTATCTGTAGGTAAGTAATTGTTTTTATTTTTATTTTTATAAACAATAGAACCAGGACCACCTGAATACATTGTCTTCTGAGGCTTCTAGTGATTGCACTAATCTTCAACCAAAAGTAAAAATAATACATCATAATTAATTAAAAAAATAGTTACCAAATAATATAATGTAGGTAGGTAGCTCTAATAACTAAATGGTTTTATCATACTTGCTTTTTAATTTATATATTAAATATAGCTGGTTCTAAAACTCTGAGCAGAAATGATAAAATCTTAAGTTATGAATAAAGATTTTGGTTCAATATCTATAGGTACCTACTTATAATACCTATTTATTATTTAATATTCATGGCTACCTATTGCTTGCTTGTAAATTGCACTGCTTATAATACACTCAAATATGGATAAAAGTATGTGTATTTTTTTTACTAAAGTCTCAAATACTTTACAATACTGCTTGTACCTGATAAAACAAATCAACTACTCAAAATGTTATATACTATTTTGAGTATACATAAATTATTGATCAATTTTCCCAATTACATAAAATGAATAGTTAGGTATTACTTATTAGTAGACATTATTAATTAATACAATACAAATATTATACAAACTACAAAGAATATACTACACCTAGTCGCTAGTTTTTATTATTATACTACATAATATGTATAATATTTTATATTACCTTGTTACATATAATTATTCTTTTTCAAATTTATTTTATAAAGGAGGAAGTGAGTGTACAAACCCTTGAAACAGTTGATGAAGAATTATTAACTCTAGAACCACCAGATTGTTGGGAAAATAAACAAGTTAAATATTTTACAGAGGAGTATTCATGGCTATTTTTTAATAAAAAAAAATTAGGTTGTACAATATGCAAAAATGTTAATCATAATCTCACAAAACATCAAGGTACACATAGTTCCAAAGAATGGGTAAATGGAAATATTACTCCAGTTGGTAATGATGTAGGAAAACAGCAATCAAGTCTACGAAAAAAAATTGCAAAACATAAATCTTCACAAACTCATTTAAATGCTGAACGTACTTATGAAAAACAGTTAATGGAAATTATGCCAGCCCAAGTATTGAAAACTACTAACATAGACATTGAAAGTACAAAAAGAATTTTTAGAACTGCGTATTCCATCGCGAAGAATCAAAGGCCGTATGTTGACATGCCAAAACTAGTGGACCTTCAAATAATGAATGGTCTATCTATGGGGAGAGTTCTTCAAACCAATAAGTCATGTAGTACTATTATTGACCATATATGTTTTGAAATGAGAAAAAAATTGTGTTCTGACTTATTAGAAAATAAAAGAAAGATTTGTATAATTGTTGATGAATCTACAACATTGAGTCAGAAAACTATGCTAGTTATCTGTTTGAGAGCTGCTGTAGTAAATAATAATGAAGTTATTACATTTTTCTTTAACATCATTGAAGTAGAAAGTACATCTGCTGACTGTATTAGGAAAGCTATTTTAGTTGATCTTTCAAAGTATGGATTAAATGAGGATTTTTTAAAAGAAAACTTGATAGCTTTTGTTAGCGATGGTGCGTCTAATATGCTGGGTAGAATTTCTGGTGTTGGTACTCAACTACAAAAAACATTCCCCGATATTATAGTATGGCATTGCTGTAATCATCGTTTAGAGTTGGCCGTATCTGATACTTTAAAAGAAATCCATGGTACAAATCACTTCCAATCATTTATAGAAAAGTTATATGCAATATACCACCAATCACCTAAGAATATGTATGAACTTAGGATGTGTGCTACTTCATTAGAACAAAAATTACTACATATTGGAAAAATTTTTACAATCAGGTGGGTGGCATCCAGCAAGACAACTTTAAAAGCTGTTTGGAACAATTATGTAGCATTGTATAACCATTTTACAAATGCTTCTAATGATACAAAGAGAGAATCAAAAGAAAGATCCAAGTATATAGGACTCAGACGAATTCTAACAGCAGTAGAATTTGTTATCAACCTAGGTAAGTAGTTGTGTTGCTATAATTATTTATATTAATTGTATTATATTGTAATATTACATCAATTAAATATATTAAATTATATTATTAGTTACTTAAATATAGTTTAAACTTATACCACTAAAAAAATTGACTACATTTACCTATATTGTTTTATTATCTTTCAGGAATCATGTACGATGGATTATCTGAACTTTCTGACTTGTCGTTGCAGTTACAAGATCGAGGTTTGTCGCTTTCAACTGCAAATAGTTGTATAGAACGTACAATTCGCATTTTTGATTCTATGTCAAATACATATGGACCAAAAACTAAAGAAGTATTGAAAGCTGGTGATTTATTGAAGTTTAAGGATGTACCATTAACGATAAATAAATCAGTACCAAAAATTGACCCTGGACAGTTCTTTACAAGCCTTGCTAACAATATGCGTTCAAGACTTTTCACAACTCAAGCAACGCATGTATCAAAAAATAAAAATGAATTTAAAGATCAATTTGAAAATATTCTTAAAGATTTGAATGTATTAGATCCCAATAACTGGCCAGATAATATTGATATCCAATATGGTGACGATAGCATTAGAAGACTGGCAAATAAGTTTCACTTAAATGAAGTATCCACAATTCGAGGATTTAGAGAATTTAAAGACTTGAAAGATTCCTCAAAAATACCAACATTAAACCCACTTTTAACTGCAATTTCAACTATTGCTGTATCTTCATCTGAATGTGAAAGATCATTTAGTTCCATGAACAACATAATAACGCCTAAAAGAAACGTACTAACTTCTGAACACATAGCATCATTAGTGTTTATTAGTTGTGTTGGACCACCTGTTCAATTGTTTAAACCAGACCACTATGTAAAAAGTTGGATTAAAACGGGTAAAAGAAGTGCAGAAAAAACAAGATGTCCAAAACGAGACGAACATGACATAGATCATTCCTATAAACATTTATGGGCATATTTAAATTTATAAAACAAATAACAATTATTATTATGTATTTTACAATATTTTATTTTTAATTTTTAAATAAAAATGAATATTTGTTTATTGTTGTATGGTGTAAAATGTCATTGTAGTGGGGGGGACATATGCTACCACTTAATAGTAAGACACTAAGACATTTAAATGTTCGGGGACGCACATATCTTTTATACTTTTGCATCCCCCTTCTATTTTTTTTCCAATTCAAGCACTGCTTATCGGGCAATGAATCCGATTGGAAAGCAGTTCCAACAAATTCTACGAAACGAAACAGATCTCCAAACCACACTTCTCCTAACACAAAAAAACCAGACAAATATTTTTATTTCTGCAAACCGTTTCACTCCGATTGCTCCTACTAACGAAGTTCAACCAATGGAAACAGTTGAAACTCAATCTGTAAACAATGATAATAAAACTTCAAAACCGCCTCCTATCTTTATTCAAGAACAAATAAATTACAACAACTTCTGTCAAAAAATTAATGAATTAACTGATACCTCTGGATTTGACTGTAAGAGCTCTACCAAAGGTCTTAAACTCCAAACATACAGTTCTGACTCATACAGATCAGTCGTCAAATACCTCAAGAATAATAACGTATCATTTCACTCATACCAATCAAAAGAGGAAAAACCTTATCGTGTCGTAATTAGAAACATCCATCATTCCACCGATACTTCTTTTATTAAGCAGGAACTCTTAAATAAAGGATTTGTCACTAGAAACATAACGCCGGTAACTCACAAGTCAACCAATACCCACATACCGATCTTCTTTATTGATATTGAACCAAGTACAACAAATTCCGACATTTTCAAACTTACTTCATTGTGTTACACTAAAATTAAAGTTGAAATTCCCCACCCTAAAAAAGTAATTCCGCAATGCCACCGCTGGCAGTCTTATGGCCACACTCGTGGCTATTGCAACCACTCCCCTCGTTGTGTTCGCTGTGGTGAGCACCATGAGTCAACAACATGTACCAAGGATCGCTGCTCCCCGGTTAAATGCGCTCTTTGTGGCGGAAATCACAAGGCTAACTTTAGGGGTTGACAATCTCACCTGGATCTTAAAAAAAAATTGCTACCAAACCCTTCAAAGAATATCTTAAACAAAAGTTCCCAACCTCGCCAACCACCTGGAGTGAATACCTACGAATCCTCACATTAAGCTTACACACAACATTTCCCACCATTAAATCAAGACTCATCTTCTAATACTCAAGACACCAACTCAAGCCACAACCAAAATATCACTGCTCAACTCTCCTCATTTATTAACGAATTCAAAGCATTAATAAACCCACTCATATCACTTCTCACCACAGTCATTGACAAACTCATAAATAATGCCAACAAATAACTTACAACCACTCTCCATATTTTTATGGAATGCTAACGGCATCCTGCAACATTTAAATGAATTACAAGTAGTTCTTACTGAAAAAAAGTTACAATAGCTCTTATTTCTGAAACTCACCAAACTAAAACCTCTACACTCAAGATATCCGGATTCGATATTATCAGAGCTGACCATCCAGATGATACTGCACATGAAGGTGCTGCTCTCCTTATCTCCAATAAAATTGACCATGCACCTCTTCCACCATATCTGTCTACAAATATTCAAGTAGCCAAGCACTTCAATAACAATAAACTCCGTTATTATTTCCATCTCTTCATGCTATTTTCCCCCAGGAAGACCTTTCCCCTCGGCAGAACTCGGTAATCTTGTCCTATCGCTAAGCTTTACCCATATTATTGGCGCTGACTTCAATGCTAAATATCAAACTTGGAGCCGGTCAACAAACACCAGAGGCCATACCCTACAAAATTTCATCTCGCTCAATCATCTTAAGGTAATAGCGTCCCTTTCTCCAACCTATTGGCCATCACATAGCAACCGTCATCCTGACACTCTTGACTTCTTTATCACCAATCTTCCTAATCGTTTTTCCACTGAAATTATAAGTCTAAATGACCCAGTCTCTGATCATACACCTGTCTTGCTACTAATCGGAGCTCATCCCTCTCTGAAGAAAAATAGACCAACCATTACTTCAGGTACTACAAACTGGAACAAATTCAAAGATACCATCTCAAACAAAACTACTCTTAATATAAAATTAAAATCAATCACTGATGTTGACCAAGCAATTGCGAAACTAACTGATGATATTCAAAAAGCAGCCTTGGACTCATCTACCTAGAATCCACCCTATTCTCAAACGCTCAATCTATCACCAGAATTAAGACGACTCATTGCTGAAAAACGCAGAGCCAGATCTAAATGGCAACATACTCACTACCCAGCAGATAAAATTAAGTACAACTTTCTCTCCAATAAACTAAAATCACTACTTAAAACTCACAAAACCAATCTGTACAAAAGTCATATACAAAACCTCTTTTTTTCTAACGGATCAATCTGGCGTAAAACAAAGTCAATATTGCGGATTAAGGACTCCCCTCCTCCAATTCGCCGCCCAGACAACTCACTTGCTTTCTCAGACAAAGAAAAAGCGGATATTCTCGCCGATGAACTATCAGGAGTATTCAAACCACATCTTATTTCAACACCTGCACTACATATGTCAACAGTTATGGATTCTCTTCAATCAACTTTACCTATGGCATTCCCTACAAAACCAACCTCCCCAGCGGAGATACTAGGAATTATAAAAAAACTTGCAAATAACAAATCTCCAGGCCACGATCTTATTTCCAACAAAGTTGTTAAAAATCTCCCTATGAAAATAATTGTTCATCTATCACATATTTATAATGGTGCCCTTCGCCTATCTTACTTTCCAACTACTTGGAAATCATCAGTTATTGTCACTGTACTCAAACCTGGTAAGCCCCCAGAACAACCCTCCTCGTACCGGCTTATAAGCCTTCTACCGGTTCTTGGAAAAATATTAGAAAAAGTCATCCTCAAGCGCATCACTACCATTGCGCAATTGAACAACAGTATTCCAAACTTCCAGTTTGGTTTCCGTTCTCTTCATGCCACAACCCATCAGCTTCACCGTGTAGTGGACACCATCTCAACAGCACTCGAAACCAAAAAATACTGCGCTGGAGTCTTTTTAGACGTTGCTAAAGCATTTGATACCGTCTGGCACGAAGGTCTTCTTTTTAAACTAAAAAAAATATTTCCTGCCCCTTTATACCTAATGCTGAAATCATATCTAGAAAATCGTTCATTTAATGTCCGCCACAACTTACAACACTAATCAATTTCCTATCTCTGCTGGTGTTCCTCAAGGCAGTGATATCGCTCCATTCTCATATACCATATACACGTCAGACCTGCCTACATCTGAAGATACTATAGTTGGAACAAATGCTGATGATACCGCTTTATTATCAGTTTCTTCTGACCATACCATTGCATCTCAACAAATTCAAACTCACCTAAATAATCTTTCACAATGGTTCACCAATTGGAAGATAAAAATCAATGAATCTAAGTCTTCCTTTGTCACTTTTACACTTCGACCTCATAGCTGTCCAGCTGTATCAATGAACAACATTGACATCCCTCACTCGACCGAAGTTAAATACCTTGGGCTTATACTTAACAGACGGTTAACTTGGTCTCCTCATCTAAAGAATAAGCGAAAAAAGCTTAATTCCAGACTCCACCTCTTAAGACCACTCCTTCGTTCGAACTTAACTACACCTATCAAAATAATCCTACATAAAACTCTTCTTAAACCAATCTGGACGTATGGCATCGTAATCTGGGGCTCTGCAAAGAATTCAAATAAAAGAACTATTCAAGCTTTCCAAAACATATGTCAACGTGTAATCACTGGTGCACCCTGGTTTGTCTCAAATGAGTCATTAAATTACGACCTCAAATTACCATCCATCAATGAAACTGCCTCTATCTTCTACAAGCGCTTCCACTCCAAACTACGAGATAATCCTAATCAACTAATAAACGAAATAGCCTCACTTACACTCCCCGAAAATCCAGCTAGACGCATCAAAAGAAACTGGTGCCGTGACCTGAAAACTTAAGATTAAGTACTTAAAATATTCTGGGGTGTCACAAATGTGTGATTTCCCCTTCATGTATATAATTTAACCTGTTAACTATCTGTAAATATTTATATTACTTATTGTACTCGATGTATAGATTGTAAATTGTCATAATAAAGTCAATATATTTAAAAAAAAAAAAGAAAAAAAAAACTTGTTTGGTATTAAAATTAAAAAAAAAATTAAAAATATTAAAATTGAATTAAAATAATTTGTTAATTGATTATTTATTTAAATTATTAAAAATTAATGTATTAAAATAACTGAATTATTAAAAAAGAGTTAAGAGAAGTAAACATAAAAATAAGGAAATTTCCTTGTATAAAAAGAAGTATTAAATAAAATTAAGATGAATTTATAAAAGTGAGGACAATTTAGAAATGAGATATAGTAAACTAAATTAGATAAAGTTTAAATTAAGTTTCACTTATCTAACAACTTTTGTAATGCATTTTTTTCATTTTCAGCCTTAACCAAATCTTTAAAAATATCATTGAACTCGGTCATATGACTGGATATTTTTTCCAATTGGTCAGCACTATTTTTTTTCGAGGACTTTTTCTTCCTTTTTGGCGTTGGTTCATCAGATGATGAACTTTCAGCAGTCATTAGTTCGGAATTTCCCGGTTCAATTAATGATTTATCAATAGTTCGAATTGATTTAACACCACAAGAATAAGTTGCTAAAGGAACATAACTTGGGTCTTTAGCAAATATTATCTCCATCTCGTCAAAATATTCCCAAGATTCCCTACCACGACCTGTTTTTAAATTTTTTTAAATGATGAGCACTTCCCGGGAAGATGGATGGGAACAAGGGGTCCAGTGCTTTGGCCACCTAGGTCCCCCGATTTAACACCGATGGATTTTTTTTTATGGGGTTATTTAAAAAATATTGTGTATCCGTCGTGTTCATTGCCTGATATTCGTCATAAAATTGAACAAAATATTCAAAAAATCTTACCCGAGACATTAGGAAATGTTAAGAACGCTTGGGTCGAAAAACTTCAACTCTGTGTTGAAAATAATGGAGGTCATTTCGAACATTTATAAAAAAAAAATGTAATGAATTATTTTCGTTTTTATGTAATAAAATCTTTTTTTCTATTAGCCAATCAAGTTTAAAAATATTATCTGAATTTTAATTTTAATCTTTCCTAAAAGCTTCACTAATAATTAGATGTTTACAGATTACCATTAAAAACAGCATACCTACATAACTATTATTACAATTATTTATAAACATACTCTACTCAACTAGCTCTATCTTTATTATAAATCGCATTAATTATAACTGTAAGATTATGTCCAATACCGTAACTTAAGGTTCACTTCATGATAATTAAAATACTTAAAAATAGGTAACCAGTTTCACTGTTCAGCAAACGATTTTGCAAGCAAGCTATTTTTATTTCTATTCAAATCAAAACTTTAATAAGGAATGCAAAAGTATTGTCGAGTGTTGAAATTAGATATTTCATTATTGAAATGTGAAAAAATAATTGATTTTTTTACTACAATTATTCAAAAACATAACTTGCTCTAACTTGGTCAATTTTTATTTAATTTTAGTATTTTTTTTTTTTGAACTGTTTTAAAAAATATGTTCAACAAAATGGCTATCTTAAAAATTTTAGATTCTTAAATGCGTAAAAAAATTTTTTGAAAATTTTTGAATTTTAAAAAAAAAAAATGAATTTTATGCCATTCAATCAGAATTGTCATACTTAGTACTGTAAAAAAAACCGCGTTTAAATATAGTGATTTTATATGGAGATATTAAGGGTGATATGGGACTTTTGGGACATACTGTAGTTGTGCAAAAGCCTATATGTTCATCAACTAAATATTTATAATTTAAATTTGTACAACAGATATATTTTATTTTAGACTGATAAGTTTTATTATTTATATACCACTTCCACATAAATTGTATGTATATAATTGTATCTGCCTAGTTACGATTATATTTTTTTTTCACTAAAACATTTTACAATTATTTAGTATCTAAGTAGGTACGAATGTACAATTCACCTATAAAAGTATACATGTACCTAACTACATATTTTTTTAAAATCTATTACTATTATTAGTACCTATAACAATACATATTATATATATTTTTTATATGAACTTAACATTATAATTAACAATGGTATAATTGTTTTATAATTTAGTTTATATAATATTGTTTCATAATATAGACTATAGTGGACTAATATAGTAGATGCCTAGTGATTGTAATTCATTAAAAAGTATAAATTAATCAATATTTCTTCACAAAAAATATACTCTTATTAATTTTTACAAACACTTTATTATTAAATTGCTTTGAAGATAAAAATAATACAATTATAATTGGAAATCTAATGATTTGATACCAAAAAATAAATTTGTGTTTGGAAAGGGTCAATAAATAGTATTATATAATGCATTTTTTTTTTATTAAGTTAAGGGTTCAACACCAGTAGGTAGTCATTATATTGAGGGTTATTCAGTAAGTTTGTAACTGTGGGGGAGGGTGAGGTTCATTAGAACATGAGTATATATGACAAGCTTTTGTCACTATTTACTAAAACCTTGGTAGTCACCCATCTAGGAACTAGTAACAACAGTCAATTCTTGACCTCCAAACATTTTTGTGACTGATGCTAAACACCTCGCCATACCAGGTCATATTGTATTATATTATATTTAGTTATTTCATACATTTAGGTTAATAAAATGCATCCTATAAACCAATATTATTTAACCACTTCCAAAATGTTGAAATATATGTTTTCTATTCACCTAAATGTATTTTTTGTTTTTGTACATTTATGAGGTTTACTTATTAGCATTCTTCACTATATAGTTAATTTTTGTATGATATCCAATAATTTATAACATGAGAAGCTATTATTTTGTGAATATACATTGACTATTCATGATTATATATTTTGCTATGGCTAGACATTTGCACACAAATGTAGCAACATAAAAATAAAAAATACTTGTTAGGAAATATTGTTAAGAATAGTATGTTGTACAGGAAGTATAAGATGATTTTTACAAATTAAGAGGAATAGTTAATGGAATAAGCTATATTTGAATAAAAGAAAAAAATGTTTTCAATACATTTTTGTATTGTAATCATTTATAAAACAAAAAGTTCAAATTCATCATAAAAAAAAATATTTACTTTTTTTGCCCACAAGAAAAGTTGCTATACCTGTAAACAATAAAACAGAAGAGATGTATGAATATATTATGTTAAATAATAAATATACTACTTGTATTTCATAATATACATTATATGCATTCAATATTTTATTATTACAATAACCGCAAACATTGATTATAAATACTAGTATATATAATCAATGCTGCAAATTGTATAATTCTAAAAATGATATCATCAAAAGTTGAAATTTGACAACACGAGTATTATTTTTTATCTTTTTAGTTCTCCATATAACAACTAAAGGTAATTTTATTTATTTATTTAATTTATTTAACTGTTTATGTTAGGTAACTGTTGCCTGTTGCCACTTAGTAATAATAATTTTATTTCTCTTTCAACAGTTAATTGTTAACCTCAACAAAAATGAATTGTATATTTTCCAGCTCTAAGGTGTCTAGACCAGCGTTTCCCAAACTCTTGTTTGGGCTGGCCCGGTAATTTATATTTTTCACCTTTGTGACCCACCAAAATATTTTACACGTATAATTATGTAATAAAAGGCAAAATAAAATACATTTGAATCATCTCTCTCGTCTATTTGACTTCTTCATACTTAACAGTTTAAATTATCAAATGAAAATGATAAATGACAAATTTAATATGAGAATTTCATTAAATTCTGGGACCCGGTATTAAATTTTGATGGCCCGGTAGTGGGTCGCGACCCACTATTTGGGAAACGCTGGTCTAGACAAAGAATACATTAATTGAAGCAGATTTCCGTTAATGAGCGGTAATATAGTTAAATGTTAGCAAGATTTTCATAAGCATATTATGTTTTTGATAAATGTACCCTCACCGGATCACATCTTTAGAAGTATTTATATGTTTTAATCTTATTTTAATTTAAACACTCCATACAATAATTATTTTAAATTATATGCATAATATGAATTTACTAACGCTTTATGGTGTATATCAAATTACTTTTATGCACAAAATAATAAATATTATACAAAAATTGAACACAAAAATGATAAATCGATAGATGTATAATACAACTGTATACATACCACAAAATTTGCTCTTCGGATAATGATGATTTTACATTATCTAATGCCTCCTCAAAATGTTCTTTTTTAACTGTTGTACATGTCTTAAGACCGTCTTTAGTCAAACAAGATAGACCAGCCTAGAAAACAAACAAACAATTATTTATTTATTTAATTTTTAAGTAATATTTCAATATTTACTTCTTTTACTACACTCGCAAGATCAGCTGCAGAAAACCTATCAGTCATTAAGGCAACTTCATCCAAAATTGAAGAATCTGATAATGGCATACTAAAAATTAACATTTAATACTGAATTATTAAAAAAGGCACATAAAGTTTAAAAATTAGTTAAATTAAACCATGCACCTTTGTTCAGGATTATTAACAATGGTTTGAAGTATAATTAAACGTTCTTCGGCTGTTTGTGGAGGAGGTACATAGATTTGACGATCAAATCTTCCTGGTCTTAATAAAGCAGTATCAATTTTGTCTGGGCGATTAGTAGCTGCCACAACTACAACTCCTTGCCCATACTATTAATATTTAATAGGATAATTTAAATAATTTTATATATGTATTAAAAGTTGATTATTTTAAGTATAAAAAAATACTTCTGTATCATTTGTGATTCCATCCATTTCAACCAGAAATGTTGATAAAACTCGGTCATCAAACCCAGATGACCCTTTTTTTTCTTCAGAGCGACAGCTGACCAACGAATCTGATAAAAAAAAAAAATAGTTAAGTTTTTAATTCTAACATTTAAAGATTAAAAAAAAACATTTTATACATATTAAGTAGTCAGTTTATTACCTATCTCATCTATAAACAATACAGCTGGAACATTAGCTCTAGCTCTTTGAAACAGTTGTGAAATATTTGCTTCTGTTACACCTAAATAAGGAGAATATAATTCGGCTGCCATGGCTGTAAGGACATTTAAATTGGCTGATGAAGCTACAGAACGTATAAGGCTTGTTTTCCCACATCCCGGAGGACCATAGAGTAAAACACCTGAAGAATAAAAAAAATATAGTACATAATATGCATTTGCTATAATATATAATCTTTACCTTTAGGAGGTGGAACTGCAAAATATTTAAAAGCTTTTGGATGAATAAGAGGCCATCTAATACAAACATCTAACATCAGTTTCACATTTTTCAAACCACCCAAATTTGTAGCTGAACAAGATTCTGACTGCGTTATCACTTGACCAATTCCTGATCTCAAAGATGAAGCTGGGTACTTAGAAACAAGTGAAATAGTACCACCCAATACACCCTTTTCTCTGAAATGAATGAACAAATACATTTTTAATTTGGCGATATTATTATAACTTTAACTAGAAATTAACATACAATTCAGAAATTAAATGAGATTCATTAAGAATTTCTTTGAAAATTAACTCTAAATCAGCAGCAGAGTATCCTGGTGTTAATTTAGCTAAATATGACACGACATTAGATTGAATATTTATGTTAGAAAATCCACAAAAGCCTTGTATTAATTTGACTCTTTCTTTTTCTGAAGGAACACCAATATAAATCTATAACATAGAAGAATTATGAATGTAATTTAAACAACTTTGTATGGGGGCCTATTAACACAACTATTACTTCATATGAAAATCTTGACCCTTGTTTAAAAGATGCATCAATCAAATGAGGCATGCTGGTAGTTGCAATGACTATGAGTCGACAACAATTCTTCACTGACGTTAAGCAATCTTGAATCTGTGCACAAATTCGTTTGGCGTTAGAACTTTGACCATTTAGCATACTTTCTGCTTTCTCAAACATTATTATACACACAGCTGTAAAAATTAAAATTCATGAATTTGAAAATATGTTTTTATAAATATTATTATTCACTTTTGCTATCTTGCTCTAATAATAACTGTACTCTTTTAAATAATCCACGAATAACTGATTCTGTAGAACCGGGATCAGCATTTATGAAATCAGTAGATATTAAGTTAAAAAGTATGCACTTCAATGATGCAGTAACGTGAATAATCAAACTGGTTTTTCCACTGCCAGATGGACCGATCAGTAATATCTAAATAAAGAAAAATAATTAGTTGTACAATTGCAGCACATCCATATTTACATTATATAACAATATATTTACAAATATGTGGTGATGTGCATTTTCAATAATATACTTACCATATTACACAAAGGATGACAGCCATTTCTTGCAGCTTTAATAATGTTTTTCAGACATTTTACTTGAGATTCCAAGCCAAATAAAGGTGGTACTTCTAATCCAATTTCTGCCTGATAAAATTGTATGGCAGACATTGTTTTAATAACCATAATGGTAGTATCCGGATTAATACGTGCAGCATTGTTCTTACAATCAGTCTTGTGTACAAGTATAAAATCAATATTAAAGTTTTGTCCTAACTTAAGTCTTTTCAAGTTAACTATACAATCGTTATGTACTACAAACAACCTTAATAAATGTTTGATAGCGTCAGCCAACTTAAAAAGATTCTTGGACCATATATTTTGATATTTCACATCTTTAAATACAACACTGACTACCATACGTTTAGCATTGGCTACACAAATTGGTTCTATGTGCTCTATGTTAATGGACATTTCCAGCTTCACTGTCAAAGGATTGATTAGTTTGTGGGGTGGATGCTTGATAACGCTTGGATCACAACTAGCGAATGCGTTTGTACGGATCACTTGAGGAATCAGTTTACACAATATTTTGGCATTTTCTGATATTTTTATTAAGACATACTGGTTGAACTGACTAGAAGCCAATACAGTATCGGATGCATAGAATTTTTGAATCATAGTCGTCCCTTTGTAATCCGGTATGTTAGACAAAAATATTGCGTCCATAATGATAATAATGATATAAGTATAGAAAAGTATAGGTATAGTTACATTTTAAATAATACCGAATGTCAGTTCACTAACAAATAAATATTCAATTTTCGAATGACTTAAACAGAATAAACCATAAAGGTACACTATCATTGACTAATGCCTATTATATATTTTTACAGTCGTATGAAAATCATTTGGTGAAAAACTGACCAAAATTAACGAACCAAAAAGACGTGAAACACAAAAATATTAAGTAAAAAAACTAAATAGATAGGCAACTACTGGCTACAGGCTAGTAGCTACTAAAGTACTAACTAGTAACTACTTGGAACTATTCTGAATTCTGCTATGATTTTACAACAGGTTTTACCCACGTGTGCTGATAAGCTGTTATCAATGTTATTGTTATTAACTTATGAAGACTAACACGGTAGACTATAGAGTGATAAACCTTAAAAGGTCTATGGAAAGTTCTTATTTTCATAATTCATACTTTCAAGTGTCAACTGTCAAATGAAAATTCAGACGTTTCATTATTTAAAAATTTTAGTAAAAGATCTATAGCAGTATAGTATAGTTATATCGTACATTTGTACCTATTTTATTATATTCTTGGCTTACCTGAGATATGTTACAGATTGTATGTTCAATTTTTTACTTTGGAAATAAATAAATGCATGCATTATAACATTAAATTGTGGTAATTATTAATTGTTACAGGTATTATGGTTATATAGTATATTTTCAACTTTTCGCTGTCAACATCAAGTATGACATTTTATTTAACGTTTTAAGTTTATTGAAAAAAAAATAATTGTACTTTTTCAAATTATTTTTGAAAAATGTTAAGATCTTATTCATCTAGGTAGATTAGATATTAAAGTTTTTTCCCAGTACACAGAATACAACGTCACAAGAATTGACTATTGCAAATAACTTGCTCTCAAAAATTGTTTAACATAATAGTTTAAAACAGCGCAAACTCTGTAGACAGTACTACTATGGTTTATAAATCACTCTTGACAGGAATATTATTTTTAAAAATTTCAGGTTGCTCTTAAGTACCTATACCATTATATTTATTCATCCAGGACAATCATTGCTAGAATAAATGTAATATGTTATTGTGACCATTTAAAAAAACCAAAGATCAGTTACATCTAAAATGTATATGATAAATAATAGTTACATATTTTAATAAAAGAAAAATAACAATTTCAAATAAAAATAGTTTTATTTAGTTAGAATATGTTAAAGTTAACTAGCTATACTTTAAACTTTATAGTCTAAAGTAATATTGTTAAATTATATTTTGAAATATTCAAACAAGTTTTTTCACAACATTAACAGAAATATTGAATTGAAATTTAATTTTTTTAAGATATTGGTTTCTTACTATGCAGCTTATTGCAATACAAATATATATTTTTTCTTATAGAAGTATGACCGCAATACGTCTCCTAAGAAGCATTACACTGGCCTGCTGTAGTGCAGCATTTACAACTTTTTTGTACAATTATTTTCACCGAGAAGAAACAGAAGTATTATTTTTTTATGGAACACTGCCAATTTGTAATCTCCATCGCAATATAGCAACTACAACAACCTCAATTCAAAACAATGAGTGTTTTGAGTGCAAACTAAACATAATTATTGGATGGCTCAATAAAGCAAAAAATACTTTGGATGTTTGTATGTACATGTTAAATCATGAATTGCTAGCAAATGCAGTTATTGATGCTCATAAGCGTGGAGTTAACGTCAGGATAATTCTAAATGAAGATAATCTCAACACTACATGGGCAATGGGCAATATGGGTATCTCAAAAAAAGTTAATAAGGGTAAACATAATGAACATTTAATGCACCACAAGTTTGTTATTATCGATAACAAAAAAATAATCTTGGGGTCTCTGAATTGGACTAAAGCGTCAGTTCGAGCAAATTGGGAAAATTCATTTATTACAAACAATTGTGAATTGGTTAATCCTTTCAGACAAGAATTTCAAAAGTTATGGAAACAATTTAACTAGTTTTAGAATCAGTTGTTGTAAATTATAATGTATAAAACTATAAAATGTACAGTTTATTATAATATAACATAATATTACCTTTTAAGTCTTACAATTATGAATTTCTTTAGTTTTCTCTAAGAAATATAGTCCTTATACCCACACTTAAAATTATTCATTAGCTACCAATATCAATGAATCTGGTGTATTTATTTAATTATATATATATTTGTTACTATAGCCCAGCGTTTTTGGATCTGGGGGTCTCCAACTTATTATTTTGGGTAGTGTATGTTTAACATTTAAATCAATACAAAAATTAAAAAGCAAATTCTAAAATGAAGTAAAAAATAAAATCAACAAATATTACAATATTACATAATACGAGTATACATTATTAATTATTATATATTAAAACAGAAAACACACCGCTATCATTTTTATAGCAAAATTACGCAATCACGTCAAATATAGATTATCAACCTATGATTAGGCATCAAGGATAATGAACGATAATTTAAAAATATATTTATATAATAAAATATTCGGTATACATTTTTTTAATCAAAAGTAATTATAATATTATATTTATTTTATGTTTCTTGTACATACTGAACAGTACTTATAGTATTGATTATATAAAAAAATGTATGTAAGGGATCACTAAAAAATTGAAATTCAAAAAGGTGGTTGCCGCAGTAAAAAAGTTTAGAAACACTGTTATAGCTTATTCCACTGCTTGAAATCTGTGACTTTTATTGAACAAATTAAGAGTTGTGTCATATACTCATATGTATATGTTTACTGTTAAATCTAAGTTTCAATATTCACATTTAACTGAAGATCATTTATTTTTTTGACTAAAATTGAATACAAACACAAATATGTTAGAAGAATCTCTATGAATCGATTACAGACCTGATAATTAAAATGACTGGATGTCGTTAAAATATCAATGAATTTGAACTACTTAAAAAAAAAACACTATATAAGTTCCTTTAATTACTAACAAATTAGTTTATTGTTTTAATATGTATACAATTTATTGTAAACCAATTTAGTTTAAAATATGTATAAATTAACAGATCATGCTAGTTTTCATATTTATTCAAAAATGGATATTTACTTAAAAAAATATTGATATAATTATGTTTAATTCAAAATAAAAAAAAATACTTGATAGGAACAAAAAAAAAAAACAATAGAATAATTTGAAAAAAAATTAATTATTTGTTAAATGTAAAAAGAATCATTCGGATTCGTTTCCGGAAAAATCATTGTTGCTGTTTATTTCATTTGAGTCGTTTGACAAAATGTCATTATCGCCATCATCTTCAGTTGTTTTATCATCTTCTTCGTTTAGTACTTCCTATAATAGTATTAAACTAAATTAATTTTTGTTTATCTATTTAAAGGAAATATATTTTTATATAAATACTGGATTACCACAAAACAAACTAAAAATAGAAAAATTTAATTATTTCATCTATAACAATCAGATAAAATTGTGTTGTTTCAGTTTGCAATTTTGTGCAATAATTGTGTATTTGTATGAATAAACTATTTCATATGAATAGGTATACCTTTAATGTGTTAACAAGATTAGTTGTTTGTTCAAGTAATTTTTTACAGGATGCATTTTCTTTTTCCAATGCCATGACTACGGCATGTAATTTACGATTTTGTTCAAGTACTTCTTCCAAAGCCTTTCTACGACGTTCTGCAATAACCTCCCAATATTTTTCGCTTGGACCAACTAAAATAGAAAGTTCATAATGATTACATTTGTACTCTGCATATTAATATTGTTTAAAAAAACTGTTAGGTACAAATTACAATTAGTAAATGCATACCAGTGCTCGTGAGATCTTCAATAATTAACTTCTTGTAGAGAGATGGATTCACTTTTGCAACGACAGACTTTCTTTCATCGGATTTAACTTCTACTTCAGTCTTAAATTGTGTCTTCAATATTTTAGGATCAGAACTAATGTAACAATTCTATACATTTAAATGATACTAAATCATTGATTATAAATACTATAGATGGCCCACTGCTGTACAAAATACGCTGAACTGACTTTATTAGCAAGCCATCTGTAGTATTCATAATTAATGCTAATATACAACAAGTTTAAAAATAAATGCATACTTCTTTCCGTGAATTCTGCCAGTCCCAACCAAATTTTCTTTATCGCCGCCAGACGGCTGCAATGTTTGCAAGAACTTTCTGGTACCTTTTTTGTTGGACATCTAAAACAAATTGCATGTGTTCAGCTAAACATAATAGTTAGGTAATCGAGTAGGTTGGTCGGTTGATTAGATTTCATGATTTATTTTAATAAAAAATAAAATTTACCTTGTCCGAAACAACGTTTCTATTATTTTCGGAAACAGTTTTCATCGTTTTACTTTTGCGCAAGTGTCAAGAGTGACGTAGTGTCAAAATAATTAATAGCGAATGCCGGCTAATGGCTAATGGCTATACTGCTGAACAATAAACGTGACGAATATTTTTTTACTTTTCGAATAGATCCGAAACCCGAAAAACGTTAGACAAATATTTTGAAACTGCGCACTGCGCACTGCGCTCGATATTCGGACTCGTACGCTTACGGTATCCAGTGAAAGTTAAGTGGGGGAATCAGTATGCCGGTATGAGCGATGTGAAGATAACAAGAAAATCGACGCCGGACGCTAAAATTATTAACGCTCATATTGGCTGTTGTGATTGTTGAATGCCTCGGAGGTTGGAAGTCTACCTCCATAGTTCGTATATTCATTGTTCCATGACCCATAGTCACATACTCACGTGTACTCTGTGTGTGTTTACTCTATGGTCCAGCATGAGTATGGCATGAAAATGCACCAATAGGCACATGGAAAATACTGTAAATGCGTCAAAATATGTAATCTACTTGGCATTTTGTCATGGTGTAAACGGCGTTTGGTCGTCCATTGGCACTACTACATAGTCCGGTGGTATGTGGAGGGTGGAGTTAGAGTGGTTTGGTTAGTCTTTAATTTGGCCGTCTGGAACATTTAGACATCTGACATTTTCACTTTGCGGGCGATTGCGGCTAGTTCAGGAAATCGTGTGCAACTGTGTAAGTACTAAAAGTTATAAATATAATAATTTTGTGCCGCCTATTATATAGATAAATACATTGAATTCTCATTTTTCGCCTCTTGGCCCTATTTCCTACTGGTTTAAAGAAAGCGATCACTATTCCATAATTACTATTTATTTATCGGTTAACATTGATCTTCATGCTTGTTGGCTACCCAAAAACGACGCCATTTTAGTTTTTTGTCATTCCTATTTTTTCTCTGTTACAGTTAACTGACAACAGTAAATACTGTGTGATATTTGTAATAATTTATTTGTTTATTTTAATAATAATATACCTACATATTGTTATTATGTTTATTGTATGTATGAATTAATCAATGCACATACTCTAAACACACATACTTCATACTCTATATGGACTCCTGTATTAGGAAGTCAACAGGTCGCATGCTTATCAAACTATGTCTCATGTCATACTTTTCTCGGTTAAAATATTCAGTCTTTAAATAACTAATCTACCAATTTAATATTGTATAAAAACTAATAGTCTGTAAACATTACGGTGGTGGCTGTAAAATTCTATTGTCTTCAGTTTTGGCGAGCTAATGCAGTATTAGTACATTTGTTTGGGTGTACTTTACTTCTACCACTCAAATGTGCTCGGGTCTTATTAGTTTGATGCACATTTAATGTTTGAGGATTTTTTGATGATGTATAACATGGTTCGTGATCATCTACTATATTTTTATTCAATAGATTGTCTTGAAAATGTTGATTAAGCCAATATTTGACTAAATCTTATTAAAAAGAGTTTTTTTATGGTCTATGTGACTAAATTAAATTATTTGAGTGCAATTTTAAGCCTACATGACATTGTTTAATGTTTAAATGCAGTGGCGCCGAGAACATGGTTCAATTAGTCAATTTTGGGAGGTGGGTGCTAGGTGGTACAATATTATTTTCTAAAACATTTTATGAATACTATGATACAAACAATGAATTTGATAAGCAAAAAAGATCCGCCATTGGATTGCCAGTGTACCTGTTTATTTTGTATGTTTTCAAAAATTCTTGTGCATATCTAGATCATTAAAGGAACCACTATTCCAAATTTCAAGTTGTAGCAATGAGTGGTATTTGACTTTTATATCTATAGATAAATCAGAATAATACAATATGCTTACCTTTAATATTGTTTTACATAAATGATACTTCTGTTTCCTTCATAAATGCAATAATTACTTTATTCTTCATTGTGATTGCTATGTTCAAATATTTGTACAGCGTTTTCTGTAATACATAACTTTGAACCAAGGACATTTTTCTCCAGGTATAAAAATTAAATTATCTTTGTTATATATGTTAGGTTAGTTCGGTTTTTTAATCCTACGGCTGAAGTAGGATCAAACGTCGTGTTGTCACTACCAATTTTATTTTTTGAATTTTTTCACAATCGTATTTTTCTGACTGCTAGGTGGGAGGGACATTTATATAGATGAGAGATCTAGCAGGTTTTGGTTCTGTAAATATACTAATATTTGATTACATGTCTATTACAGTAAGTAGTACCTTATACTCGGTACCTACTTTATAACGGAGCAATTACCTAGTTGACAGCTATTTATAATATTATTTTATTTATTAAAATAGTATTCCATAAAAATATTGATTTCAAGCCATTATATTTTATTCTTAATACTTATAAAGTTTTAATTTTTATCAACAGAATTTCTGTACTATAAAGATGTCGAAAAATCCATTTGTATGTAAGACGCGTAGACGAAAGAAGGCCAAAACAACCCCTACCCCTATTGTCAAGCCAAAAGAGAAGGCATTTTGCCCTCGTTCCATGGTACGTTATGAAGGATCACCCAATGACTACAGTACTAAATGGGTGTGCAAAATGTGCTTGAAATGTTTGTTGAGTGAAGCAGCTGTTTTAAACCATGTGGCCAGTTGCACTTCATCATCTCGACCACAACTTCCTGCAGTGCTAACTAATAAGTAAGAGTTCATCTAGTAATATTTTTTATTAAATAGTATCAAACATGATATTAATTTATTTTTATTTTGTTTAGCAATGAAGATACTCGTTACATTTGTGAGTTTTGCAATAAAATATTTTCACGACGTGTAACACTAAAGAAGCACTTGGAAGAACATGAAAAATCGTCGAGCAGTCTTGGCTCAGAACAATCTGACAACGAAGTTGAAGATGATCCTTCAATGGCAGATGATGACGACAAACCTGAGGAGCCAATTCCATGCAGTAGCAAGGATTTAATTTAATAATTTATTGTATTTTTATTATTTTTTAATTTCATATAAAATATCATTTTTTTTTTTTTTGGAAATTCCTGACAGTACAGTTATCCTATGTTTGAAAATTTTTAAAGTACAGCTATAAATTTAACTTTGAATTATGAAAATTAATTTAATAAATGGATTCAATTAATTAAATTCAGTGTTATATTGCTTTATAGTATCTATAGTATTTTCTCAACATTCTAATACTGTAGTGTGGATGACCTAATTGTGGCTGGTCACCATCACAATACTCTTCCCTTGTTGGTCCGCTTGTTGCAGTTGGTGACACCCCAACAAAATAGCTCTTATAGACCTATACACTAGTATGTACTATGCAATAACAAGATATGATTAGAATTTTTTAATGGTCAGATCCCGAAGTATGTGACATAATGTAGCGTATAGTAGTAATAATTTAATTACAATATGATATTATGAGTAAGCAACTAAGCAAGTGAGGTGTTGCTCAGACTTAAACCAAATCTAGACTTTTGCCATCATACCATATTACCATGTTGTTTATACCATGGTCTACACCAGTGTTTCTTAACCTTTTTGATATCACGGAACACCAAACAACTATTGTTTTTATGCGGAACCCCTATGAAAATTATCTTTAAAAAAAGTATAAATGATAGATGATGTAGATAAAGTGCTTTCGTGGAACCCCTAAGTGAGAATCGCGGAACACAGGTTAAGGTTTCTTAACCTGGTCTACACTACACAGTTGATGTTGGCGCCAGGCCTGGCTCTCTGCTCGACACCCTGACTCATGCCCTCCCAGCGTACAGTGGTTCAAAAATGAAAATAGTTGGCCAAAAGTCGATATTTTGAATTTGAAAATACTTAAATAAAGATAGTACAAAAGATGTTATCTATAATACCCAATGTTTACAAAATTGTTAAATTTATTGTCAAATATTATTAGCTATACTAATAAAATAATAGGTAATTGAAGGAGACAAAATGTAGTTTTTTTTCATAAATTCTGATATTTTGTCAATAATTGTTATGTATAGTTTAATTTTCTACAGCAAAGAAAATGATATTGAAGTATTTATCAATTTATCCATGTTTGATAGAATACTATTTCGGAAGATAATATTTAATGGCCCGATTATGAAGTTGCAACTGCTAACCCGTACTTGGTAATTTAAATGAACTATTATACAAATAATACGATAATAAACCTATTGGTTTTTTTTAAACATACAAATTAAATTTTTTTTTCGTCGAGTTTATACGACAGACTTTTATCCACTGATTTCAAAAATATAAACATAAGTTGTCATATTTGCTAGTTTCTTTGTTGTGAATCCCTGGAGTTTGAAATGCTTATTTATAAGCAATATTTTATTAAATTACATTTACGCGGTTTTTTAAATATTATAATGGATTTAATTTCACAAATTATACATAGTAAAATTGACGAATATTTTTTTATTAATGATTCAACACAAAAAAATTTGTTCAATTATGTTTTATATAGTTTTAAAAATTAATTACAATTTTTACCATAATTTAAAATAAATATAAATATGACGTTATGATATGTAACAATTGCTGTAAATAAAACGATAGATTTATTAAGACAAATTTAGTTTGTCTTCAAACAATCGTAGTCTTCTGCTTCTGTATTTTACTTATTTCTATCGTGATTCGTGGTAATGTGGTATTATCTATATCCGTGACTAGAATTTTAAAGATGACATTCGAGTTAGTTGATATGACACGGAGACCATATTTTTCTATGCAGGTAGAAATATTTCGATCAAAATCGTTGTTTATTGATCATGTATCAAAAGTTGAAAGAAAGAAATATTCGATGGGTACGTACCGACTAATCGAAGTCAAAGTACTACCTATACTGGTCAGTATGTTTCGCTGGTATTATTGCACAGAACAATGGGTACCGCTCATGTAACTTCTTAAACACTTAATATTGAATCGATATACTTAGATACAATCCAAATTATTCCTTGAAATATTGCACTAGTCTCGACTGCATATAGGCTTAACTAGGGGAGGCTAAACCCCCATAACTTTTATTTTGACACCCCTGTCATAATATTCCTAAATAGGTACTCCCAACAACAACGGTAGTTACATTAATACATTTTCATTAAAAATATCGTTTTATTTTTTCATTTAAACTATATAATATCATTTGTATGTGAGGAGTTAGTGTAGAGTTGTCAATAAAGTAAACACAAAAATAGTCTTTACTGTAATGTATCACTCGTATACACAGTGCACATACTAATTACTAATATATTATAATAATTAAATTGCGATTTTAATTGAACCACATTTACATTCAAACATGACATTTAGTAACAATTAATGTAAAGTGTGTGGGGGCAGAGCCCCCTAACTTTAAGGTCTAGTCACGCCTCTCGAGGTCTAGAGAGATCCTAGAGCCATAAATAAGCTAACCCGTAAATCCGGAAGCTCCAAGAATCTCGCCTGGACCGTTATCTAACCACCAATATCGCGACTAGACTGGTATAGGCTGCGATTAACTGCAAGGTAGTAAATACTATAGATAAGAATACGCTGAATACGGGACAGATCGATTCAAAAGCGCGACACATTTTTTCCCCTGAAAACGAAGGACTGCTTACTTAAAAACATTTTACGGCGTCGAATCTAATATTACGCCAAGTGCCTATTAATTTCTTTAATTAATTATATTAATATATATTTATAACATATTATTTTTATTTATATTATATTACTAGCTGACCCAGTCACGCGTTGCTGTGGCTCAGTGATTATAATACATTTAATCAATTTTTTACTAATTCTTTGGTACAATCAAATTAATATTTTCTAAAAAAATTTAAAATAGATTCATTCATATGGGATTGAAAATAAAACGTTTCGCCAAAATTTAAAAGTAATAGGTTAAGTATCGAAATGTTTTAATTAAGCACAAATCAACATAAACGCTGTTCTCGAGACTCTATTGTCTGCGAATTTCTGCTGCAGTTCTGATTTGTTGAGCTGCGTTTCTTGCTGCAATTTGTTCTTCCGATTCATGGGCTCCATTAGCAAGCATACGTCGTGCATTTTTACTATACTGATTGATTCCGCGGCATTATAATAAATTTAAAAAAAAATTAAAGAACATTCAACACTGAACACTGCACAATAATAACACAATACAAAGTATTTATGGTTAGTGGGGTAACTTATAGGTAAAGTAAAATACGAAAACACTAAACCATTACAATTTAAACTGTATAAATATAAATAACAAACGAAACTAACCATGCAATTATACATAAGTATGTAAATGTATTAAAATGTTAATTAATATACTAATACATTTTTGATAAAAACTATCCTATCTTTTAAGTTTGACCAAAATACACAACATGTAAAAAGTTTCATCAAAATCCGTTCAGTAGTTTCGGAGTTTATCGCGAACATACATCGTGACACGAAATTTTTATATAGGTACCTATACACGATTTATATAATTTTTTTTTTTTTATTCATGCTACAGCATCAACTACTAGGATTATTAGCTTGCAACAAAAATTGGTAATTAGTACATAATAGAATATAGTTATACAATAGATTCTTAAATTAAATTAAATTATACATTATATCAATTTGTTTTAAAAATATGATTATTTTGTTGGTGTTGTCATGGATAGGGCTGAGGGATTCAAAGAGGTTGTCGGGCAATTTTAGACTTTTTCTGGTATCTAAATGGATACGGCAGTGGATGAGGAGATGATTGACTGTGAGAGGTTCTCCGCAGGTTAGGCACATTTCTGGTTCTTCTCTGCGCATAAGATGTCCATGGGACATCTTTGAGATTTATATTATTATTATTATTATTATTATTAATTACATGTATACGAATTAATATATTATCAATCCATACCGAGGTTGTTAAATTATTTACACTCAATAGAAAATGCTATAAATATAATATGTTTGTTATTTGGTCGTAGGTACCTATAATTTTTTAGGTCGACTACGCCCAAGAATTTCTCTATTAGGCACTCACTACGATTTTTTTTGATAACCTAACCCATGTCCGCACCTGTGCTGCAAGCATTTTAATACCGACTGGGCCGTATTAACGTCTACCTATAGTATTTGAGGGTAGTCCCGTGGACCTTATACTGCTGGACAAGGACTGTGTACAACAACAACATTAGGAGCGGCGTAAAACAATACATCTCGCGGTGATGTATGAAAAAATATGGCTGTGCATATTATGAAAAAATACAATAATATTTATATTCCTATCGATATATATATCTTACCCTGCACTACCCCGCACACGAGTAATCGAGTAATCAAAAAGCGCCCTTTATGTTGTTGCGCTTTCCATACACTCGTTGCTTGTCAAGTAGTATACGGTCTGTGGGTAGTCCACGCTCGAGACAAGGGCACTATTGGTAATAGGTATGCTATGCCGCCATTTATCACTGTGAGTATGAAATTGCCGCCCGAGTTCTATTTGGAGCCTTAACCCGACTAGTGTTTAAAATTTGAAATTAATTACAAATCACAACGATGTTGAACGCGTATCTCGGTTTATTATTTATAATGTTAATATTAAATATTTAACTAGCAGTTTTCTTTCCACTTAAGTGTAAATTATCGAGTTCGAGAGTTTTAGATTTTTATGTTTCTATAAATAGAAAATATCATTGAAGTATATTATAGTCGTAATTTTATGTTCCCGTTTTATCTATCGAAGAGGTGTAGCTGATTTTAATTTTTACACGACTTAAAAAGATGTACAAGGTTATTTAAGTCACACGTTGTATAGGTTTTTTTTTATATCTGTGTACTGATGTAATGGTTTATGACTATTGAACTATTCGTAAAAAAAAATCGTTAAATCATCAATGGTCAAACATAGGAATTAAATGAGTGTTTAAGAACCGTGTTTTTTATTAAAATGACCGCCTAATACCATAGATTTTTTTTATCTGCGTATTTTACTTTTGTTTATTGTATACTGACAACTACTGGCTACTCAAATAATCTTACATCTTGCACTGGATATAAAGTATGAATGCATTTTAATTCGTTAGGTTTATTGTATGTATCAAAAATACACGGTATAAAACCAAAACTGTATAATATACTATAATATAACATGATTTGTGTACCAAAACTATACATTATAAAAACGAATGATGTATGAGAAATCTACGTATAATATCCAAAAAAAAAAACATACCTTACACTGGTTCAAAAACGAATTATACACCAAATGGTATTTAAATCTATGTTACACAATACACGATCTATAAACCTAAATTATTCGTTGTGAGCACGGAGATTATTCAAAAAATATACCAATAATACCTATATCGAGAATATAAAAGAAATTATTCGTTTTTTACACCGAGCATATACGTATATGTTTTACGTAAAATAAACCACATGGTGATAATAGTACATTATACGTTGAATATAGGAGATATAGTCATTGTTTGACCCTATTGTATATTAGAAATATCCTAAATTCATACGTATATCAGTGGCGAATCCAGAAATTTTCTGAGGGGGGGGGCCCACATTTTGTAGACATTTATGTGGATCAATTACATTGGTCTTCCAATTTTCCGTCTCTTTCTATGTGAGTTAAAATTATATTTATGTAAAATTAAAAGTATTTTCCCAAATATGCTTATGATTTTATTTATATCTAAAAATGTAATAAAGATGGGTATAGATAAGTACGTGGGTATATAAAAATAGTGAAACATAATTACTATTTATGATAAAATAAATACATTACTTAAGTAATAATTAGTTTAAGTATTAATATACTTTAAATAGGCACTACATTCTTACTATTATGTATAAATGTGTTACAGATTTATCATTTTGAACTAACTTACATACAAATAAAATTAATCACAGTTTAATTAAAGTAGGTATGAAACTTTATTTTAAATTATATAATTAATAAAACAAAACAGAAAATAAAATAGTTGTTAGTTGTTACTGTTATTATAACTTCATATATAGGTGCTTAATTATAAAATAATCATTGTACAATTAGTAAAATTACAAAATAAAATCCAATTTTCTATTTTTATCATTAGTAAATCTATTAATGATATTCTCAATATTATTATGAATATTAATATTTTTGTGAATGTATAACAAAACTAGACCAGTTGTTAACCTTTCTTTGCTCATTCTAGATCTTAAACATATTTTCAGTAAACGTAGAGAAGAAAAGCTTCTTTCTGCTGTAGCAATAGCCAATAGATATTGGGAGAATGATTAGAATTTTAATAAATAAAGAAAATACTGGAAAATAGTCACAATCAAGCTTGTCTAGAAATGTGATAGCTGGTGTTATAGTTGTGAGGTCAGTATCCGATTTTAATTTATTTTCCAATAGATTTAATTCTCCTTTTAGTTTTTGTTCAATAGAAAATGTAGATTCACCAAATAACTCACTATATTGATTAGAAATGTCTTTAATTGACTGATTTAATTCTTCAGTGTTTTTGAAACCTTTCATGAGATTCGATGGCATCAAAAAATTAAGATTAAAGCATTGCATATTATCACTAGAAAACCTACTATCAAAATCTTTTATTACTTCATTTAAAATAGGAATATAAATTGATATTCTCCAGTAACCTTGACTGTCTTCTGGTTTGACTTCAATATTATTTCTATAAGTCTGCCTTTTAGTAGTCCTTGGAAGTTTTAGTTCAGTACCTAATTTTGACATCATTTCAACAACATTATTATATATAATATTAAAGTAGGTACTGATTTGCATCATTTCGTTTTGTACTTAGTATTTCTCTAAGTTCATTTATTTTAGTAGTAGCAGAAAAAAGGTCTACATTTTTAGTTTGGAGTAATATACTTAAAGGCTGTGTTGGACACATTATGTCATTTAAAGAGAAAATACACATAACAAATTCACTATCTTGTATAGTTTTACACAATGAATAATTGGCTTTTGATGAAGTAGAGATATCATGGCATGTAGAAATTTAAGTTAAACTTTTCAATATAAATGGAAGGTCATTTATAAATTCTAATACAGAATCATGCCTCTCAATCCAGCGAGTTATGCAGTGACTAGTCAGCTGATAACCTAAATATTTTTTTAAAATAAAATTTTTTTAGCTAAAACATTGAAAAACTTTATTATTTCTTGTATAGTTTCAATAGAGTTTCTTACACTTTGAATCTTATTTGATCTAGATAAATTATTATTCAAAGAATGATTTAAACACGGACATATCATAGCATTCTTGGTAGATTTTTTTATAGTAATTGCTGCTCCACATATTGTCGACATATTAACACTGCAACCATCACAATCGATTCCTACACATGATAATAAATCTAGTCCCACACTTTTCAACTTTTTTAAAACTGTTGATGTTGAACCAAGTATTTCTTCTGTAATAGTTGGTTCTGACTGTTATAAACCTAATGTGTTACTTTCATTATCTGTATCAAAATCAAGAGCATCTGCACTATAATTGTCCTTATGAAGATCAACAAAACCAATAAAGTCTTCTCTGACTGTATTTTTATAAATATATCTAATTGATATACTAAGTTGAAATATGTGAGATACATGATACATCAGTAGTTTCATCAAATAAAAACGGTAATATTTTGCCTTATGTATTCTATTATTTCTATTTAATAAAATAAAAATAACTTCATTACCACAATGATTTATTAACTCATTTGTTGATGTTTTACTAATATAAGTAGCATTATTTTTAGCCGTCATTAAATGATTTTCCAAAACTTTATCCCCACTATCTATTCGAAATCTTAATAATGAACGAAAATTTTCTTCAGTTGCAACAGGACTATCTATGTATTAAGTAATTAACCTTAATCACAATGGCCTCTTATAGGTATATTCTGTTGTCCATGTAAAATTAATGTTTTAACTATTGGAACAAATATTTCTCTATTTTCAATAGCCTGTCGTTTATGTGAAGTTACAACCTGATTCCGAATATCATAAGATGGATTTTTATATACTTGAATAAATGATTCACTTTTAACTATTGCCAACTTATGGTACTGAGTTTGAGAATGGCAGTCTACATGTTTTCCTAATAGATTAGCAAATTTTATAAGGGGTTCTGTCACCAATTTTTTAACAGATATTGTTTTTTGACCACTTACTTGAATATCATTAGTAGAAATGGCACAACTTTTGCAAAAAAGTCCTTTTTTCACATCGGAATAAACTAACCAAAAATAATTTGATAAATGTTGATGATTAGGACGTCGCTTTCCTACTCTAATGCGTTTGTTATGTACAGAAAAATGAAATATAATTTGTCGGAGGGACCCAATGATTTTTAAGAATCATAAATTTAGTAAAATCATTAATAGAATATAATATGTGGTATTTTTGTATAATTTAAATTGTAATCAGATGAATAGTGAAATATTAGGGTGACCGCACACTGGTAAAGCAAAACTGCTTTATTATGCCTAATCAAAAATAAAACCTTTATATATTTTATGGAAAAAACGCAAACTGATAAAGTGTAGTCAAAACAAAACATTTTTGTCTTCAGTCATGACTGATATTGTTTTATTGAAATAGAACGTGCGCTATTTTCATTAGTCATTGTAAAGCAGTCACTGGATAATTATGCCAAATATTATTTATTTATGCTAAATTGTCTATAATATAAAGGTTTCTATAAAATGTTCTAATAATTTTTTTTATTTTGATTCTTAAAATTAATTTGCCTGCGGGCGCCCGTGCGCCCCTTCAAATTTTTTTTCTATAATTTAACTCTAGTTAAGCTCCTTAAAAACATTTTTAAATTTTGATAACAAGTTGGCACCTTATAAAATGTACTACATTATAAAAATTAATTAGAATTAAATTAATCAAATAAATTAATAAAAATAAATAAATTAAATAAAATTAATAAAAATAAATTAATCAAATAAAATTAATTTATTTGATAAATTTATTTTTATTACTTTTACATTATAAATTTATTTATTTATTTTTATAAGGTACTAACTGGTTATCAAAATTTAAAACATGTTTTTAAAGAATTAACTAGAGTTAAAATATAGAAAAAAAAATTTGAAGGGGGCCATGGGCGCCCGCAGG